>NC_084796.1:52492032-52795063 GCF_963169125.1 Humulus lupulus | reverse complement strand
AACAGAGTGTTATGCGCAAAATAATACACAATAGCAAACCAACAAGATTTCTAACATAATCAATTATGCTAATTTTTATTAAGGTCCATCTATAAATTATCCTAATACAATTAAGTCCAACTCGGGTAAATGGACCTTAACAATTGAGTTTTCCACGGAGGGGGGTTGAGTTCAGTATGTCGTCTCCACTACTCACCCCGTAACTTCCACTTCAACCCAAAAGACAGGAAATTAAACTCTCGTTTTATTAATTGTTATTCATTTTAATTAGGCCAAATCTAATAGTGCAAATCAAATGCACCTTCACAAATGGGCTAATCCATAAGAGAGGAATTTAAACCTCTTAATTGTTTTAGTAAATAATAAATTAAGAAGAAAAATAATAATTTTATTGAAAAAGAAGTTTATTACAAACTAGCGAAGTTATACTAAAACTTTGAAAATATAACTAATTATCCTGTAAAAAAATTAATCTTCTACGTCGAACACATCCTTTAGCATATCCTTAGTATGTTCCTCATAGTATTCTAAAGTGTATTTAAAACGTCAAGTGAAGGGAACTTTGCTAAGGAATCGCTCCCTAAGGTTATCTGCTAATTGGTGCACTCATTCACCTATTTTCCCGTTTGGTAGATCAATATCCACAATAATTATGAAGTGATGGGAAAATCTATCAATAAAGACATCGTATTTGTCCTCGTTCAGAACACCTTAATCATATACAACTTCATTCCAGGCTATTCTTGGCTTGGCTCAACTAACAATAATTTTGTGGAATGCATTAGAACTATGTATTTCTCATGTGATGTAAGCAGTGCATTATGGGTGACAATGATCTTTTCTATTTCATGGTGGAATCAGTTTATTCTAAGGAATACCCTTTGGAACTTTGTCTCATCATCTGGGTTAGAGATTCTTCTTATAACTTTAATAACTCTAATGATGTTTTGGTTAATGATGCTACATCTGTAAATAAACAGTAAAAAATTATTGATTCACATACACAAAGCATAACACAAAGTGAGTATACGTACTTGGTAACGAGTTGGTCCCCTTTGTAGCTGTCGTGTGTATTTCGTGAGAACGTTCGAAATCAATATAGTCGTGACTCTAATACCACTTGTAATGCCCTTTATTTCTCATAAAAATAATAGAGAGAACTAACATTGAAACATAAAAACATAAATGTTCCTCTTTATTGAAATATAAACTAATTCAGACGGGATCCCAGTTTTACAAGGTAAAAGATGTCTATAAAAACAGAAAACATAGCGACATTTATTTAGAGGACTAAAATACAAATTAAGCAATGAAGATATAAGGAGTAATGAGAGAAACAATGAGATTATTTATTATTCATAAGATATACTAAACACATGAGATATTAGAATAGCTATGAGAAAATAAGGTTTTTCTTATTACCATATATTTTTCTTCTCTGAGTGTAAATGTCAGCAAGCGTATAACTGACAGAAAATAAGATAACTACTTATATCATTCTTGGCTTATTAATTATCATTTATTTATTAAAATGAATTAAATCAAATTTAAATATTTATTATTAATAAAATAATAAATAAAAGAACCAAGAGTCTCCACTCAATGTTATACGTGTGACACATGTCCTTTTTAGGATTTATATGTCTTAACCTCTGTTAATTATTTATTATTGAAAAATAATACAAACATTATCTTTAAACAACTTATTTATTCAAACTGAAAAGCCGATAACCAAATTGAATCATTCTTCTCTTTTAATTAACTATCTCTAATAATTAATTATTTGAATAAATATTTATTCCTAATCCAATATAATTTGAACTACGTGATTAGTATCTCACTCTTATGAAAAAACTTATTTAATTGTTTTCTATTTATTTTATTTTATAATTTTGAAAATCAAAAAAATAATTAATTGTTACATAATTACATATTTGCCCATATAATAATTTTTTTTCAAATATGTGCCCTACAAAATATTATGTCGGTTTCAACTCTTACCTTGAACAGTATTGATAGAGCCGGTTAGGGGACCTATTAACTTATAATTTCAAGCTTCAATAAATTTAGATAATTAATTAAAACTCTTTAATATAATAATCTTATTTACCACTCTCAATATTTTTCACTAAAAATACAAGATTGCACTCTTGTAATTGTAGATATATATTTATTGGTTACGTACTTATTATATTGTACCAAGTGTCCATTGATATAATTATTTCATACAATTCAATAATCTATTAATGATTCGTAATTAAAGCTAGTATAACTTTATCGTTCACCTTTTTAATTATCTCTTTATCCTTAAGTACCATTAATCTTATTAGTGAATAATTAATTCATAAATTGATTTACGAATTTAAGCTCAATAACCATTGAGTCCCAAAGATTAACCCTAAGGGAACAATTATTCAATTCTTAAAGAAGTCATAGATTCCATATCTATATATCATATCCTTGTCTCTTTACATTAATGAGCTCCCAAAACAAAAAAAAGTTAGCTTGATCATTTGGATAGATCCAAACGAGTTAATCAAAAGACTCATATAATATAAACAAGAGTTCATAATAACTTTAGGATTCAGATCGATATGTATATCATCATCGGTTGACATGTTTAATTAATTATTTACGACAAAACAATATTTACTAAAGTAGTAATAACATGCTGGGTCCAATTCTGTATAATCTCCTTATACAAAGCACATCCACTAAGATGTGCTACTACATCATTCATCCGGATTAAGATCATGCGTGTTTATAATACTAGTGAACAGTACTAACAATATTTAATCTAGATATTCCTTAACTTTATTTTACTATGAACGATTTAAATTTATTTCCTACAATCTTAATCATTTTGTACCAATGTACAAGATTGTATTTACATTAATGAATTTAGGAATTTTCTAATATTTACACAATATTATTCAAACAATAATATAAAACAATCAATATATGCAAAAAAAAAAACATTTCCTTTATTTATTTATTTCATAAATACAATGTCAATTACATATACTTTAAGAGCATTGTTCCTAACACTTATGTAGCTCATACTTGACCTGATGACCATTAGCTACATTATGCCAACTTGCCATGCCGACCTATTGATGAATACTTGACAAGTCTTCTCAGTATATCAACATCTACCATCTTAGGCAAGTCATGAGATCTCTTCTTTTTGAATCATGTGTATCTAGAGGTGAGTAGCTCGACCAGACTCACTCGAGCTAATATTATTTTACATTGAAGCTTAAAGTCTTCACCTAATAATATTGATTGTGTGATCAACCTGATAATTACCTTCGACGTGATACACAAGTCTCCAACTAATAGCTACCTTCTGATAACTCGATATTTTATCTCAAAGTTTAGGTATAACAATTTGAATGCTTTATATATATATATATATATATATATATATGATAAATCAATTCATGATTACTTTTCCACTAATTTTGGTAAAAAAATATTATGACAAAACAACTCTAATTTATTTATTTTAATTCCTTTTAGATTTCAAATATATATTAACAAAAAATTATCAAAAAAATGGTATTAATTAAACAACATGATACGAAATTTGCATTTGAGAAATATTAATTTTAATATCATAAGCAACTTTAGAATCAGGTCTAGAAGAAAGCAATATATTATTTTTACAGAATAATATTACGTTGAATTTTCAGTTTAAAAGTCACATCATATTAACACATAACAAATATAATTTTAATGTCCTATTAAATTACTGTTATATTTTGTTTATATATTTATACTATTACATTAATATAATTTTATTAAATTACTATTATATTTTGGTGAAAAAAATACAATCTGAAATTGATTTATCATGTGTAGTTTATTAAAATAGTATTAATTAAAATAATAGTGTACAAAATTGGTGCTGAGAGAAATAACACGATAGTAAAATAGTAAAGTTGTCAAAATATGTAAAGTTTAGTGACCTATCATACAAATAAGCCTCTCACAATATGATGAACTATTATTGATGTTGTGCTTATTAAATGATATAACCGTTTAATGCTTGCCAACATTTTTGTTATTTTTGTATTATATATTACATGTGATAATATATATATGGAGATTTGCTTAAACGTCTTGAAAGCACCTTCAACTAATTGTTAATTCTAAACAATAAAGAAAACATAAAATCATTGATAGTTTACTTGCATATATTTAAAGGTATCTCTTTGAACCTTTGAAATTACTATATGACAAGCCTTGATGTCAATAAGCTATACAATCTTTTATTATCAATTATTATTACTAGATGGGTATTGTCAATAAACTATTTTCACTATAACAAGAGCCAAAATTGTCGCACTCAGGGTAGAAGAAAGGACGGTGAAATCGAAGGGAGAAAAACTTTGAACAAAAACTGAGAATTGTGTTGAATTTTAAGAATATTTTATAGGTGAGTTTAAGGCTACTAGTCAGCCAACTTGCACAAATAGGGACTTAACAAATTGGTCATACTTAAATACTATAAATGGAAATAAATTATTTAAGCCATCAATTAGTACATCAGTTTTCCCATTTGTATAAGGAACTCATCCTCGAGGTGCACTTGAAAGTTGGAACTCAGCAGGGGCATGATATTCAGAGATGTCAGAGATGTTGAATGTTGGTCAAATGCAAAGGTGTAGTGAGATATCGAGGATGTAGGCATTATCATTAACCTTCTTTAGAATTTGGCAGGGTCCAAATTTTTTTTCATGAAATTTGTTGCACACATTAGTAGGAAATATTCTTTCCGCAAGTAAACCATCACCAAATCTCCCTCTCTACATTCTTTGAACCTTCTTATAGTGTTTGTTGTTGACTTGTGTTGGGCGCAAAATGGTCGGCCGAAAAGGCTCTTCTGCTTTAAGTAAATTGAAACTGATCATTTTGGCCCTGAAGAAGCTCTGGAGTCAGAAGCTATGGGCAGAAGCAATCTACGCCTTTGACCTGTGCATATTTAATTGATCCGAAGGCATTTTGGAGGAAAATTCAGTTATTCCTCACACCATTCAGGGAGTCAGCTTAACCAACTAACCACCTCACAATTTGTTCTATAAATACTTAACTCTTATTCAGATGAGGGAATCAAAAATCTGACTTAAGCATCAGAGTGTCTTTCTTGCAGGTACCCCCGACGGTTCGACGATCAGCAAAGTCATCTTCATTGACAGAGAAGGATCGGGGAATCAAAATTTGTCGGCAAGTACCTCCAGATTTAGAAAGGAAAAGTTGTTGGATCAACAAATTGGCGCCGTCTGTAGGAATCTATTCCCTCTTTTTCAACATCGTTAAATCAAGAAACTCCCCCTGCAATCAAGATTCACTTGAACACAAAAGCCATGCCACCAAAGAACAACAGAGCTCCAGGTACCGTCTCCCAGATCGCCCCAACAACGGATGTAGGCGACCAAATCGACAGGATGTGCTGACTGCTGGAAGCCAGCCAGCAGAGATCCGATGAAGCCATTAGGACAATGACCGAAGCTCAGGCCAAGCTCGAAGCTGAGATTGCCGAATTGCGAAAAATAAACGAAGCAACACGCAGGGCCCAAGACAAAGAAAATCTCAACCTTGATAGGGCAGGAGCTCAGGTCGTCCAGATCGACTCCCCCGAAAGAAGCACTCACCACATCAGGGAAGGGTCCCAGGGTCCTGTGCCATCTTCTCCAGCTCGTCTTCACCAAGGGGCTGGAGAGCAACGGGCGGTTCGGTGTGAAGCACATACGAGAGTCGATGCAGAACCCACGAGAACAGCCCAACCACTCGCTGAGGAGGGGCCCCAGCAGACCCAATCACGGACCACGTAAGATGCACCAGCCAAAGAGCATACCCCCTCTGTCAGGTTCTTGGACAGTTGGAAAGAAGAGATGCTATGAGAGGTGATGTAGAAGTTCTCGGATGGAAGATCTGCCTACGCTTCTTATTACATTGATTTGGTTTCAAGGGCCATTGAGAGATCGCCTTTCGCCGAGTGGATATAGAACGAGCCCAAGCCATGGGACTTCACAATTCCCCCACTTCCCACATTCAACGGAAAAGGAGATCCGCTCAATCACCTATTCCAATTCCAGCAGACGATGGCCTTGGAAGCCAAAAATGAAGCCATAAAATGCAAAGTTTTCTCCACAACTTTTTCTGGACCAGCCCTGCTATGGTTTAGTCAGTTAAAACCTGGCTCTGTCAACAGCTTCGGTGATCTTTACAAAGCCTTTCTCCAACAGTATAATGCTAACCGCGAAGCACCAAGAACAATGGCAGATCTCTACCGAATTGAGCAATGTGAAAATGAACACCCAAAGTCATACCTGCAACGTTTCATCGACCTCGTACATCAGATCGATGATGTAGAGCCAGCAACCGCGGCTAATCTCTTCGTCAAAAGCCTACAAGTGGGGTATCTCTTGCACAAAAGCCTCACCATGACACCACCTTATGGCATGGCCGAAATCCAGATCCGCGTCGAGGGCGTCTTTTGGGTCCTGGAATTTCGAGAACGTGCGCAGAAAAAGTCCGCCCTTATTTCAACGCCACCAGCAAATAACCCTCCCCCTCCATCTATAAGGGACGACAAAAGAAAAAGACAGGAGACAAATCACATGAAAGGAGGAAAAAGACCAAAATCAAATCGAGATCCACTGCGATACCCCTCTTTTGAGTACACCGTCCCTCAGGAGGTCATCTACAAAGAAAACAAGGACAGACCCATCTGGCGTGACCCGTACAAAATCACCACTCCCCCAGAAATAAGAGATAAAAATAGGTTCTGCCTCTTCCACAAGGACCATGGCCACACGATCTCTGAGTGCCACAACCTGTACAATCAGATCCAAGACCTCATGAGAAGTGGATGATTGACCCAATACATTAAAGGATCAAGTAGACCCGGCGTCCCACAACCCAATGCCACTTCTGCCCCGACACCGCCCGCGGCAGACTCCCTAAATGTGTCTTCCACGATCTCACAAGAGCCTCTCAAATGAATCCCCATGATAGACGGGATCGTGGAGCTCAGCACGGAACAAGAGTAGGCATCCAAAAAACATAAAAGAATGGAGGAAAGGGTGAAGCGATACAAATTATTAGGCCACACCGTCAACTTTTTCACTTCGGAAGACAGATGCTATCCAGCCTCTGCAATATCCTTCACAGAAGATTACCTGCGGAGAGTACACCTACCCCGTGACGATCCTTAGTCATCTCATTGCAGGTCGACCATTGCTAGCTGAGGAGAGTTTTAGTCGATGGGGGCAGTGGTGTTGATGTCCTCTTCTGGGAAGCCTTTCAGAAGATGGGACTCGAAGAAAGTCAGACCAGACCCTCTGTTGTACTAATCCTAGGATTCAACAGCCAAAGGGTATACCTGAAAGGTGCTATTAGGTAAAACATAGTCGCCGCAAAATGCACTTTGCCAGTAGACTTCCTTGTAGTGGACTCCATCATAAGCTACAATGCTATCATGGGGAGGAATTGGATCCACAAAATGCAGGGAGTGGTCTCCACTTTACACCAAGTTATGCGATACCAATCACCCGACGACCATTATACAATCGACATAAAAGGGTGCCAGAAGCAAGCAACGAAATGCTTCCTTACCCTGAAAGAGATAAATGACGTTGGCACCTCCTCTCCTAGCGACAACCCCACCAAATAGTAATCAAAGGACAACTTACTAGCATGTCTCAAAGGCATAGATGCAGAGGAAGATCGCGAAAAGCCCCAAACTACCCTTGACGATCTAGAAGAGATCTGCATAGATGATGATGACCCATCCAAAATACTGCTGGTAAGTGCCAGGCTGCCCAAGACAGAAAGAAAGACCCTAATCCAATTCCTGAAAGCTAGAGTTGGGACTTTCGCCTGGTCCCCGCATGATATACCAGGAATAGATCCTTCTGTCATGAGTCACAACCTTAATATCTCAAACAGCTTCCCACCTGTCCAGCAGAGGCAGAGAAGATTTGCTCCTGAAGTCAATCAAGCCATACGAGAGGAGGTACAATGGCTACTGATCATAGGAGCAATCGAAGAATGCTTATATCCCAGCTGGCTTGCCAACCCTGTAGTGGTCCCGAAGAAAAACAGAAAAAAATGAGTATGCATAGACTATACCAACTTGAACAAAGCATGTCCTAAAGATAGCTACCCTCTCCCAAAATTTGATCAAATGATAGATGCCAAGGAAGGGTATGAAAGAATGAGCTTCATTGATGCCTATTCAGGATACAATCAGATCCTAATGAAAGTAGAAGACTGAATCCACACGACCTTCACAACAGAATGCGGCCTATACTATTACAAAGTTATGCCCTTCGGACTAAAAAACGCAGGAGCAACATATTAGAGGATGACGCACAAACTTTTTTCCTCATTGCTTGGAAGGAACATGGAAGTATATATCGATGACACGGTAATCAAATCTCAACAGGGTGTTACACATGTGGAAGATCTAACCGAATGCTTCAACATCCTCGATGCCCATAAAATGAAATTGAATCCAACCAAGTGCATTTTTGGGGTGTCCTCTGGTCAGTTCTTAGGGTATGTGGTCAGTCAGAGAGGCATCGAGGGCAATCCAACCCAGATTGCCTCGCTCTCAGATGTCAAGGAACCTAGAACCATCGGGGATATCCAAGCTCTGACAGGAAAAGTTGTAGCACTAAGCAGATTTATATCGCGCATGTCCGGTCGTTGCTAGCCTTTCCTCCAATGCATCAAGAAATCCACCAACACCACCTGGGGGGCAGAACAAAATAAAGCATTCAAGGAATTGAAAGCCTATCTGAGCAGTCCTCCCATATTAAGCTCTCCCATCCCCAATGAAGATCTCTTCCTTTACCTGTTTGTTTCACACTTTGCCGTGAGTTATGTGCTCTTTTGAGGAGACGAAGGCCGACAGAAGCCAGTGTTCTACTGCAGTAAGATGCTACTAGACGCTGAAATGCACTACAACATGATTGAAAAATTGGTCCCTGCGTTAATTACAGCAAAGAAGAAGTTGCGACAGTATTTTGAAGGCCATACCATCATTGTATACACGGACTATCCACTAAAGCAGGTCTTGAACAACCCCGATCTCTCTGGCAGATTGTCCAAATGGGCAACTGAACTCAGGACATATGATATACGGTTCTTACCATGAAAAGCAAAGAAAGGCTAAGTTCTAGCTAATTTCCTAGTTGAGATACAATCTTTTACACCCGAGACCGCACCTGAACTGCTGGATTTAGAAGATGAGTGGATGTGGACGATGCACACAGACAGAGCCTCCAATTCTCAAGGAGATGGGATCGACGTCGTATTGGAGGCACCCTCTGGATTGCAAATTAAGGAAGCCATATAGTTGAAGCAGTTCGCCACAAATAACGAAGCCGGATATGAAGATCTAATTTACGGTCTAGAATTAGCGCGAAGCATGGGCATTAGACGATAGAGAGTCAGAGGGGATTCGAAGCTAATGATATGGTCAAAATTTTCGACACTAAGGCACCCCATCTGACCAACCTATTGGAAAAAGTATCTAAATTGAAGTGACAATTCCATCAATTTGAGCTTGTACAAATACTAAGGGAACAGAATCAGAAGGTCGATGCCCTCGCCAAACAAGCCTCTACGGGAGAATGTTCTCAACATTCAACAATTTCCACAAGTCACTCACCAGGAGCTATGAAAGTTTTCTCTATCTCGTCAGAACCAGAATGTTGGATGGATCCAATCATCCGGTACCTGACCAAATCTGAATTACCAGCCAGTGCAAAAGACGCAAAGCTTCTGCGCCTTAAAGCTCAACGCTACTCCATCACCCATGGAACATTGTATCGCAGATCCTTTAGTGGCCCCTAACTTCAGTGCTTACGTACCTCAGAAGCGAAATAATTATTAGAGGAGATCCACGAAGGAGAATGTGGGAACCACACAGGGGGACGAAGCTTGGCACACAAAGCACTCACAGTAGTGTATTACTGGCCATACATGATGACAGAAGCGTGCGACTATGCAAAGAAATGTGATAAATTCCAGTGATTTGCACCCACCATCCATCAACCAGCTTAAGTTCTACATTCCACTATCGTACCTTGGCCCTTTCCAAAGTGGGGGATGGACGTAGTAGGAGACCTGCCCAGAGCCGCTGGAGGAAAACGGTACGCTTTGTTTGCCATTGATTACTTCACTAAATGGGTCGTAGCAGAGGCCTGCTTCATGGTCAGGAAAACAGACACCATGAGCTTTATATGGAAACACATCATTTGCCAATTTGGGATCCCATGGGAAATAGTTGTGGACAAAAAAACCCCGTTCCAAAACGCCAATGTACAGGAGCTGTGCGACACATACAAAATAAAATTAAGTTTTGCTTCTGTCACCTACCCCCAAGGCAACGTCCAAGCAGAGGCCTCCAACAAAGTCATTTTTTCTACATCAAGAAAAACTTGGAAGATAAAAAAGGTGCATGGATATAAGAGTTACCAAAGGTGCTATGGGCATACAGAACGACAAAAAGATCCTCTACAGGCGAGTCTCCTTACGCCATGGTGTATGGAACAGAAGTCATCATCCCTATGGAGGTGGGCCTGCTGACACTTCGGATGGAAATAGCTTCTGATTTGACCTCAAACAACGTATAGTTAACATACAACCTCAACCTCTTGGACAAGTTACGCACGATAGCACAAATAAGAAACGAAAAATACCTAAAGGCAGCAAAGCGCTGTTACAATAAGAGGGTCCATTCACGCACGTTTAAGAAGGGAGACTGGGTTCTGCGTAAAGTCACTAGCAACCCAAAGAAGCTAGAGCCGAACTGGGACGGACCCTTTGAAGTAACAGAAGCACTAGGGCGAGGGTCTTACACTCTAAAAAACGTACGTAGTGGCAAAAATGTACCACGTACTTGGAATTCAATGTCTTCAAAACAATATTACTGTTAATAAGTTGTATGTCCTCGCAAATTCAAAAGTAATAAAACAACTTTCCATTATTACATTACGCTACCTTATTTTACATTGTCAACTTTTTGCTGACACAGTTATGCATGAGGAATCTTTCATGACGTACTATAAACAAGACACACACGTGACACTTAACACTTTATTTGCTCTGCACTAAGAGCTACTATTCCATGCATATTTAAATATACTTTGTTTGGTACAACATTATTCACATGCACTAAATCCCACCTACCACTTCCACTATAAATACGTCCTTGAAAGGGTTACTACAAACACACCAAATACACACAGAGGCATGGTGTCTCTGACACACCCTTTGCACTCTTACAAACAAAAAATTATGGTTTCGCCTAGTGAACCCTTCTACTATAAGTCTATCCACTCATGGCATTCGCACAAAGCACACAAGACCCAGCTAAAAGCATTATAATCTGACCTAACTAAAATAACGGTGAACTGAGGCCAGCCATTTCGCAGTCTAATCTGTCCTGACTACGCGAATTTGGCTGACCATACAGGGTACGTTTCACCATCTACCCTATTCTCTTACTTTGTTGTGGCCACAGAGGAGCCTCGTCGGGTCCAGCAAATAAAGGAACCTTGCCATGCAATTTAATCTGCCCTGACTACTGCAACAGAACCATCAGACACCCCACTTCAGTTTCTTCCTCAGTTACACAGTAACTGATTTGGCAATCCAAGGCTGGGAGGAACTTTTACCGCTATTGCACCCACATCCTACACGTCAGCTACTCCTGTTGGGTTTGATAGCCTACCCCAGCAAGAAGTACCAAATAAACCTTGGTATGGGTGCAATGGAAAGATGACTGATCCTAGGTTCTGCCTCTCTCAGCTCTACCTCGACGCCCAGCCTCGCATGCCGCGTTTTGCGTCCGAGCTGAACCACGTCGCCCCCTCTCGCAAATGGTAAAGCATCTACCTTGCTTTTTCATGCACCCAAGGGGACGACTTAGTTCTAATAAGAGAGCAACACAACTCTTTGAAGGAAAAAAGGTTCAATGCAAAACAAAAGAACAGACTTTATAAAGCGCAAAACTGCCATGATTGTGATCATGTTCAGTAGATGATAAGCAAAAAGCTACCTACGCACTCAACTCTCTCAGCAATAAATGCGAGGAATGAATGTCAATTTTGTAAATCAGAAAATCAGCTTTATTTACAAAATATGTTATGTTAAATATTAATTTATAGTTGTTTACATCACTCGCCTATATTCTTGCTTGAGATACAAATAACATAATTTATAAAATGCACATCTTGGGAATATCTAATCCCATTCAATACGACGCATATACTCTGCCATCGCACTCTCTAGCTTCAGATGACCTAATTCATAACTCTCAAACCCTATGTAATACGGGATTCCACTTCTCACTAACTCATTTAACGCCCACGTCAAGTACAACCACTGCTGCTTATCAAAGATCCGCCTCAGAAATGGTACATTTACCCAATCACGATGTTCACCTTCAATAGAAATGTCATCAGCACCAACCAATCAACTCAACATTATGCCAGATAACTCACGCAACACTTAACTGGGCATTCTCTCCCACCATCTGTATAGGCCCTTACTATATCTCATGCGCAGTGGCCTAAAGGGTCTATGAAGCCTCTTATCAGAATACATCAACTGACCCTCACCTGCTACAATATTTTAATTATCACATTATCAAGAAAAAACATTCACCAACGACCAAGCAAATAACATGAACGAATTTTGGTACATTGTATTAATAATTTGCTCATCATTACATCTACAATTTTTCAAGCAGTAACAAACAAAGAAGAGTAAACATGTATATACAAGCATAAAAAACTACATCGATCATTCTACGACACCTCTTTCACCAATTGGCCTTGCCTCTGTCACTAGAGCATGCTCCACCACCATTTGTCTGGAAGCCTCTGCCACCGCAACAGAGGACACATGCCCTGCGATATCACCTTCTTCAACAGGCTCCCCACTTGCAGTATAAATTGAGCCCAAGGTGTCGCCCTTCAGCTTCAATTTTTCCATATGCTGTGATGGGTAGGTGATTTGCAGATCCCCAAGTTCACTAAGATATTGATCGACGTCATATTCTCCAACTTTTACCTTGATACTTTTACAATATATCTCCAGATTAGCCCATTTCTCCTATGGCGTCTGCTTCTTATTACGCAGTGCAAGATCTAGGTATTTTGCAGTGTCCACTTCGGAAATCCTCATATGTGCTGCCTCGTGGCTTCTACCGCTGCCTCTTTTGCCTTCTACAATACAAACCAATCAATTAATCAATACATGAAACACAACACTCAACCATAATATCGTCATACCAATGTATAAAGCACATACCTCGGCCATTTATTTTAATTGTCCCTCAATTTTAATGATGGCCCCCTCTTTCTCCTTCAAGTTACTATTTAACTGGAGCTCTACCTCCAACTTCTGCTTACGTGCGTTTGCAACATTCATTTCCAACTTCCCACCCCCCCGCCCCCCACTTTCTCCTGCAACTCTTTCTTCTCCTTCTTTATCTGTTTGCAAGGATACTACATCTTTCTGCAAATCACTTATTATGTTATCTGAATTCTCCATCCGCGCTTTATGCTGCACACAGAACTGGCTCTTTTCCATCCATTTGTTCATCATCACCACTAGGTCAGCTTTCAGCTTGTCATGTTCCATCTCTAGTCCAACAGACCCTGCTAGCTTCACCTCCGTGGCCACCACTTTCTCTTTCACCTCTCTTAGCTATGCTTCTAACCTTTTTATGGCCTTTACGAGCACATCACAGTTCACTTCAGCCATCCTTCTCCCCACTCGCTCCTCCTCAAGCATGGCCACCTGCTCAGCCATCTTAGAGCTGTTCAGACAGCCGCTGCATATTCCCTTCTAGCAGCAGATGCGCACACATAGCTCTGCAAAACATTAACTAAACCTGTTAAACATCAAACAAGACAGGCACAACATGATACTCACTCTAATACATACAGGGTATTCATGCTCATATTAAACAACGTACCATCCATATGTGGTCAGACACTTGTTGAAGCAAGGCTCCTTAACCACTTAACGCCCAACTGCTTCAGGAGAGAGATGTGGTCTACTGATGCGCAACATCTCCTCCATCACCTCTATTAACGCAGAAGACACATACTTTGGCAAACCCCTTACTCTATCATTTGCTTCTCTCCCTGCTAACGCAGCAACAGAAGCAACGGGGGCAACCAGTTCCCTGCCTCTCGCTAGCGATGACACCATAAGGGTATCAGATGTCAGAGTAGTTTTTCCTATCTCAATGAGATGTGGCATGGAGGGACGAACAATTAGCCCTTCCCCAACATCGTCACCTAAGTCACTTGGCAAAAACACTGGCGTTTTCACTGCAGAAGACATTAGTTGCTCTAGAAAGGTACTGGGTGACTCAAAATTACTTGTACCCTACGGGGATACAATGATGACCTCCCCCAAAGGTGTCCCAGTACCTGCAGAAGATTTTTTGTGAACATCAACACCCAAGTTATGACCACCTGTAACCTCGGTAGCTCCTGATTTTTGACAAACAGGGGGAGTTTCTGAAGTAATGTCTTCGCCTGCATTAACTGACCGAGAATGACTACTCATGGTCCCAGAACCACCCCCGAAAGAATCTTCTAAAAAATGATTTTACGGGAGGCAGAAGAAGGGTGCCTCTCCTCTGATCCTTGCCTATGGCCAATGTTAGACCCCCCAGCCAAGATAGAGACAGAGGATAACTCATTTGCTGATCTTGCACAGGTGTTAGGAGATCTCGCCTCCACCAGCAAGTCACCATGCATCCCAGTAACAGTTACCACCTTTGATGGCTTGACTGATGTGGAAGACAGAGCCACAGGGGGCACGACACTTTTCGGGCCCTCCCCCAGGGAGGACCCCGGTGCAGAAGAGGAAGAGGATGGCAGAGGTAGAGAATCAACGGGGGTAGGCCCCAGAGGCATCTTGGGTAAGGTCAGAGCTTGCCCAAGTGGTAATTTCCCTGGTGTAAGCTTGGGGATTGTCGAAGAAGAGCCTCCAACGGCAGAAGCAGGCCCTCTTGAAATCCGAAGCTTGGACGAAATGCATTTCCCATCATCCGAATCTTCATCAGAAGATTCCTCTCGGGACTTCCTTTTTCCCAGGGCATCCTTTTGCAGAGGTACCTATTGGAGAGGTTAGACTTGCAGAGCAGCAGAACGCATGGAAGACCGCCCGTGTATACGAGAAGGCCTGTGAGCCAAAGCGAATTTGTCAGGGGACGATTCTGCGGCACGTGGTGGGTCAAAGCCATCTCTCTTCTTGCTCTCAGGGATCCCTTGTCGCTTGGCACATGCTGTGAAGGTCTCGGAGCCCGCCCTCTCATACTCAGTATTTGATAATGACAGAGTCGAAGAAGCAGGGGGACACCTTTTTAAGAATATTCCCAACTACTTCGCACAAATAGCAGTGACTTTGGGAAGAGACACGTCACCCTTTAGTCTTCTTACTCGCATAGCCCCAAGATTAGTTCGATCTGTGAAGCATAGCCGAGTCATGATCTGTAGATAGTAGGGATTCATTACCCCTTTGATACTAATGGCATTTTCCTTGGACTCATGAAGGAGCCCTTTCTCTGTCAGCAGATTTTGTCTCTCATGGCTCATGCCGACCTGAGGCCACGAGAAATCTGAAGCACAAAATAAAAATGTAGCACATCATTAGGCAATCCTATTAAACACGAGATATCAACACAAAAGGAGAGAAATCATAAAGTAAAGATAAAGTTAACCTCTTATGAAAACCATGGCTAGGGGAAAGATTTCTTGAGGTAGAAATTCGGGGTACCACGCACCTCCGACTGCAAAGAAATATTTGTCCCAATTGTTGTGGGAGCTATCGAAATCGGTAAAGATTGTTTGGTATTTTTGGGAGGAAGGTAGAAGGTCTTCCAGGGCTTGCCTTCTATTGCTTTGTTCGTCGATTTGGTAAAGCATGCATAGATATCATCCGACTTGATGTTAACGTTCTTGAGAGCTCCGATCATTTGTGCCCCAACTATGGATTGAATGGCATTTGGGAGAAACTGAGAAATGTGAGCCTCAGAATTTGAAATTATCTGGGCTAGCAAAGCAAAAAGAGGAAATCGGAGTCATTCAATGTGCCTCGGGCTCATGACGATCTTGGTGGGCTTGATCACATCCTTAAATCGCCATTCTCTTCGCTCAGAATCTGTGAGCATTCAGACTGTGACATTGTCTGGGATGTCAAACAATTTGCGTATGCGATCGTATGCAGCTTTGTATCCCTCGCGGTCCACAGGCTCAGGAGATGAACGTGAAGACATGGTTAGGAAAATTGGGAGATTGGCTGCCTATGGGAATGGAAGGGCAACTGATCTTAGGGTTTTTCCTTTGTGTTCTTCTCTGAAAAGGGCGAAATGAAGTTTGAAAATTTGAAAATGGAGTTATTTGAACTAGACCAACAAAATGGGAAATGAAATACCTTAATCGAGTGCAGTACTCTGTAATTGTGTTCGCATTAAATTCTGAATGACGCTTGTCAGGGACCTATGTGATCATGCGCTTGTGGCCTGCCTTGACTATCGGGAAACGACAACTTTGGGCGAAATTGTTGGAGTTGAAGAGTCGACCCAAGGTTTGAGTGGTTAGGCGTGCCCCTTACATTTGAAACTTGGGCCGAGGGGCATCTGTTGGGCCCAAAAGGCCCTTTCCGTTTTAAGTAAATTGAAACGCATCGTTTTGGCCCTGCAGAAGCTTCAGAGTCAGAAGCCATGGGTCAGAGGGTGTCTACGCCTTTGACCTCTACATATTTAATTGATCCGAAGGCATTTTGGAGGGAAATTTAGTTATTCCTCCCACCAATCAGGGAGTCATCTTAACCAACTAACCACCTCACATTTTTGTTCTATAAATACTCAACTCTTATTCAGATGAGGGAATCAAAAATCTGACTTAAGCATCGGAGTGTCTTTCTTGCAGGTACCCCTCGACGGTTCGACGATAAGCAAAGTCATCTCTTTATTGACGGAGAAGGACCGGAGAATCAGAATTTGTTGACAAGTACCTCCAGATTTAGAAAGGCAAAGTTGTTGCATCAACAACTTGTATTTTTTGTTGGCTTATTGCAAGTGTTTGATGACTTCCATGTGTATGTGAGTTATCTTAATTGTTGCTAAGATAGCTTCCTACTCCAATCCTGGTATTGATGGCAACCTAACTAAGTTAAGAGTAATCTTAGGAGGATTGAGATACACAATCTCAAAGGGAGGCTTGCTAGTCAACCGATCCCGCATGTTGTTGAATGTGAATTCTACTTGTGCTAAAGTTGCATTCCATTGCTTTGGTTGTGCGCCACTGATGCACCAATTAAGGATGCCTATAGTTTAGCTGATCACTTCAGTTTGTCCATTTTATCCATTTGGGTGTGGCTAGTGGTGTTATAAAAAAGTCCAGTGGTGAATTTCTTCCACAAGGTACGCCAAAACTGAGGAACATGAAGTCTCAATTTAAAGTAATTATTTTATTAGGAATTCCATACAATCTTATGATTTCACGAAAAAAAGTTGGGGATGTTGACTGCATTTAAAGTCTTCTTGCAGGCTAAGAAATGGCACGTTTTGCTGAACTTGTGTCAACCACCACACAAGATGAATCATAGCCCATTGAGCTAGGAAGTCTTAATATGAAGTCCATAGAGAGGTTCTCCCATATTATGGTTGAAGTTAGAAGATGAGGATTCTAGAGCAATATTTTGTAACTACCCTTAGCCACTTGACATATGGGACACATCTTAACATAATTGTAGACATCACGTGTCAGTAGTGATCAAAAGAGTCTGACCTTCACTTGTTGTCTTACTTTATCTTGTTCCAAATGACCACTGAGTCTACCATCACGAATATCCAGAATAACACATTTTCTTATAAATGTTTTTGGGGAGGGACAACTTGTTATCTTTGAAAAGGGAGACAACCATGTTGCGCACTATAAAGAAATCTAGTATTCGCATAGGCATTTTATATAAGAAAAAGGGGCTACTATTTTGGTTTTTAAGGTGGAACTACTTCAGTTTTTGCATAAATTTGCAAACGAAGTAGTTCAGAGAGAAGTAAAAAGTGGTGAAAAACCGAAGTGGAATGTCCATTTTCCAAATGTGCGTGCCACCTTTAAAAACGGATACTTCACTTTCTATTTCGATTTATACATAAAAATCAAATTGGAAAGTCCCTTCCTCTTTTTTTTTACGAAATTTAATTAAATTTTATATTAATTATGGTTTTTTTTTAAATGGCCTTGTTAGAAAAAAAATTCAAATTTCATATATTAAAATTAGTGCCAAACACAATTTTACCAATGCCAATTTTATAGCATAAGAGTTTATTAATTTGAGTTCGATCTATCCAAGATTATAAGAATAACCTCTTAATTACTACCCTTTTTTATTTAAAGGAAATCATTCTGATTCCAATTATGATGATATAAAGTACTTGTGTAATTTTGGGAAAATTTTGAGGAATTTGGAATTACGACTGCACTCAGTAAATTTGACTGACTGAGTTGCCCACATACCTTCTTTATGAAGGATCAAGTCACTTGTATTTCTAGATAATTATTTTGGAAAATGAGTGAAAGAATTCCGGTAAATGACCATTCATAGGAATTCAAGGTATTTTCAAAAATTGATGAAATTCTGGTAGATGACCATTTCATGGAATTATTTAATGCTTTAGAAGTTATGAAAAATTCTGAGGTGAATGATCTTTTATGAAATTTTTTAGAGTTGTGTTTGATATTTGAGAATATTAGGAATTTGTGGTTCATGTGACTACACTTAGTTCTAGCGATAAAGTTTCCTACGTATCGTTTAGAGGAATCAAGTCAAACGTAATTCAAAGATTTGTATATATTTGAGAAGTTTGTGAAGATTTAACTCACTTTGAAATTCTTACCAATTAAGGTAGGGGTTTGAGGTGAATGACATCAATTAGAAATTTTATTGAGGTTAATGACCTCACTTTGAAGTTTGGATATTTTTATTTTAGAGATGCTTTGGAGTGTTTTTGAATTTTGAGGCGAAAGACCTCTTTAAAATACCATTTTACATTGTTTTGAAGTTATTTTAGTGCACTTTTGAATTTTGAGGTAAAATACCACTTTTGGAATTTTTGTTGAGGAAAATGACCTCTTTGAGATACCC
Source organism: Humulus lupulus (assembly GCF_963169125.1). NCBI lineage: Eukaryota > Viridiplantae > Streptophyta > Magnoliopsida > Rosales > Cannabaceae > Humulus > Humulus lupulus. Next base: position 52,775,869 of record NC_084796.1, on the reverse strand, counting down.
TTTAAAAGGATTTTATCACTTGAGATGATTTAATGAGCTTATTTCAAAATTTAAAAAAAAAATTATACCATTTGACATGTGTTTAGAATTTTATCATTTTGGTGACAATTTTATGTCTTGAAATCTCTTTATATAATTTTTATCAAGAATTTATTTTATCTATAAAGAGATTATTTTACTTTATTTATTTAATTATTCTCAATATTTGAGATTGAATAATTAAATCCATTATCTCTCTAAAGTTTCTTTAAAAATTAAAATTTAAAATAAAATCTGATTATATTGAAATTTGGTATAAAATATCTTTTTGTTTAAAATTTTAGTTTAAATTTGAATTGAAATCGAGATATAATACAACCGGTCTTATATTCACATCTATATAAGCGTTTTTCTTTTGTACTAATCTCAAATCACTCATCAAAATTCTCTAAATTTTAGAAAGAGAATTTTAGTTTGAAAGAAAATTTAAAGAGTATTTGCAATAGTCTTTTGGCCTTAACTTCAACTCAGTGAATATTTATACTTCGTCCACGTATCTACCAGTTTTTGGAGTCGAAAACCAAACTCATTTATGAACCACGTTATTTTAGTTTAGGTAATTCTTTATATATACATGTAAGCATCAATATATGCACTGAAGTGAAATGTATATATCATTGTTTCTTTCTAGTTTACATACCAGAGTGTGTATATATAGATAAATATATATATATATATATGATTACATCATTTGTTCTTCTGTCATACATTAAAAGCATTTTAGACTTTTAGGATTTCGATGAACCATTTACGTACATATATATGATATATGTATATATGAATATATTTAATTTATATATACATCGTTTTTGTCCATATATGGATTATGTGTTTACTTTTCATTGCATGTAGAATCAAAAGTTCTTTTCAATTGGATCAATTTGTGATAAAAGTATGTACTACATGCCAAATAACTCATATCTATGAGTTGACCGACTACTCTCAATTTTTTCTTTCTTTGTTTCGGACTCTGAGCACATATTCATCACCATTTTTATTGAATATACATGGAGATATCCCTTTTGAATATCAGTACAACAAAAACATTCAACTTCGCCTGCTTGAACGAGAGAAATTGGAACAGTGGAATATATTTAATCCATTGAACTCTTTCAAGACATTTTTGGTTAATGAGGTATTTTTCCAAAACTGAAGGTGTTCTCACTATATTTTAAACAAAACTAACATTTTGTAATAATTTTGATAGCATAATAGTCAAATTTTATTTTAAAGAAAAATAAATTAAGGGCAGAATGAGTGCATTCTATAGATTTGTAGGGGAATGAGTGTATTCCTTAGAATTGTGGTGGAATGAGTGCATTCCTTCGATTTAAGGATGTGTACATCCATTAATTTTTTGGGCGGAATGTGTGCATTCCATCATGGAGAAAGAGATAGTCAGGGAAGAAGAAGAACTTTAGGGATAAATATTTACCTGTGAAATCTATAGCAATTTGAAGAAATACTGTGATTTAACATTTTTTTTCTCTGTTTCTTTCCTGATGCAAAATGTTGATCTCTTTTTTTCTTCTCCTCCTTTTTTTATTTATAGAGAGTCTTGTAGTTAAAACTATTTTCATAACACGTTTGAATAAATGGAGAAGTGGGAAGAGAGAAATAGGTGAGTGGAGATAACTCCCCTGATTTTTCTCACCTATACCGAGTTCTCTCTCTCTCTCTCTCTATCTATCTCTCGTTTTTTTTAACTACACTTAAATCAAAACCTCTCTACACATTATCTTTATTAATATATATATCACGTTTTTTTTGTTATGTGGATATATACATATATTATATTTCTTATATATATTGATTTATATTCTTATTTATCTCCCTATTTTTTTGTTCAACAATTGCCCCCTCAAGCAAGTACGTGTCATTTATGAGCGTGTGCATTGCTTGATATTTTTTTTAAAAGAAAAACATACTGAATTATTTCTTTTTTTTTTAAGGAAAATGAAAGATTTATGCAATATGTCTAACCTTGGAAGTATTGGCTCCCAAAAGGCTCTTGGTGAATTTTGCAAAGAAATAACGATCGGGCCCTCTTATCACCACTCCTTATCATTGACTGAGCTTTGAGCATCAAATGATCACCAGGATCCTATTTCTCTATTTAAGACTGAGGATGTTTCTTCAGGTGATTTGAGATATTATTCTTCATCTGATGATCATGTTGTTAAACATGTTCGAGGCTATGGCTCCAATTTTCAAGCAAAGGTTCTGGGAGATGTTGACAATAAAGATGATGGGGATTCATCACACCAAGTAAGCAGTAATTTCTTTCCAAGCCTTCATCGTGTCTTGAAAGATAAAAAGGTTTGGAATAAATTTCGTTTTTGAGGGCAAGTTCAATTCATGTCATATCTCCTCGAGTGGACAGAACTCATTCTGCGTCAAATTAAATTTTTTTTAAAGAAAGGAGAGATTTATGGAGTTGTTTATATATCAAGATACCCATTCATTGTATCTTATTTCTTCGTTTGGCAAGCTTTGTTTGAGCTTTGGGGTCCCTTATCTAATACTTTCCATCATAGTAGCGGTGAAATGGGAATTTCTTTATATGATTTGAAAGTTATTGGTGGCTTGCCCATTTTAGGTATACCTTATGAGGAGTTTATCTCTCTCAATGAGAAGTTAATGAAGGGTGATTCATATTATTCTACCATTTCTGAACTTTTGAGGACCCGCGCTCGAATCTGTGACTATTTGAAGGGTAAGTGTGCGTATGACCATTCAGAGACTTTGGATGTATCCTGGGGTCAATGGATTGAATATTTTTATCAAGGGCCGAAGATTTCTGAAGGTGTTAAAGAGAGCTTTAATTCTGAACCCCCTAAAAAATTTGGCCAATAGAAAAATGTCAAAGGGTTCAACCTTCGTTCTCTTCCTCTGAATGTATCAAAAGAGTGTGGTTTTGCATCATTTTTATCTCTATGGTTGAGTCGTTTTGTTTTTCCTACTCTAGGTTATAAAATTAGACCTGAGAATTTTTATATGGCTTCATTAATGGCACATGGAACTAAAGTTTCACTTGCGCCTTCAATTCTTTGTTATATTTACCGTGCTTTTCACAATTCAGTCGTACATTGTCAAGAAGAGGGTCAAATTTATCTACCTATGAATTATGTGATAGGTTGGTTGGCTGAGCATTTTCATGATCTTTATAGCGGCTAGGGGCTCATTGTGGATTTTCCTCATTTAAGCAAGTACGCTTGCATTCCTGCTGAACATCGAACTTTGAATGGAGCTAGGTGTATTTTGAGAGAGGAAGACTATGTTATCCATCGACCATACTCTTTTCCAGTAGAAGAAGATTAGTACTATTTGGATGATGAAGACTTGTGTGATGAAAGGTTTGAGCTATTGATATCAGTGCACTCTTCTTTATTACCTGTGAGAGTATGAACTGACATGTATATGGAACCATACTGTCCAAATAGATTTGCTTGCCAGTTTGGTTTTGACCAAGGTGTACCTTCATCCAACTTTTTTGTAAGCATCTGCAGGGAGGCACCATGTGAGATAAGCGATATTTCCAAAGCTTGGGTTTTCATTTTAAGGAGAAATACTGGCATTCATTTTCATATCCCCAAGATTACTCGTATGGGTCAATGTACGTGGTGGTATTGTCATTGGTGGGTGCAAAGTTTTGTTCCGTATTTAGGAAGATCTGTGAAAGATATCCATACAATGTTGTCAAATCAACCTTATAAGGAAGATGAATCGAAATATGTGATCAAAGGCATTCGTAAAGTTTATTCTTCCATAGAAGCAGTTTTTGTGAAGAGTACTCCTTGGATTGATGATTTTGTCGACACTAATTACACTGATGTAGAATCAGATAGCGACAATACTTCAAAGGCTCATTTTAAAAGAAAGAAAAAGCGTGCCAGATATGCTGAAACTAGTCATTACGAAGATGTAACTTTTCCGATCTCTCATAATGCTGAGACCGGACCTCATAATGTTGATTTTGACATTGATGGACCTTTTGATTTTAACGAATCCGCTGATCATATGAATGTTTAATTTTATGAAGAAGTAGTACCTGATGAGAATGATGTTCCACCCAATTCCATCTCATCTATGTGTATTTCGACGATCACAAACTTGTACTTAGAAGAATATACCAAAGTCGTTATAATTTGGATCATGAGGACCATACTTTACTTGATATCTCCTTCTCAGTCGACACAAGACATTTTGAAGCATAGTGCTAAAGTGATTAAGGAGCTTGATGTATTGAGTTATGTTTTTAAGTCAATGGATTTTGAGCCACCAGAGATTGCTTGGTTTATCAGTTCTGTCCATAATTCATTTGGATTAAATGAAAAATGTTGAGGATCTACCAAGGTAATTGAAGATGGCAAAGATATCAACTCCTCTCTCATCCGTGATATAATTCGTCACGACGAAGAAAATTTGGCTACCGTGGATTACTTGTCTATATCTGTATCAAACAAGCAAAAATCTTTGGAGGATCTTAAGGCCGAGGAAGCAGATATTATCGCCCCCGAATTAGAGTCACAACGAATAAGGACTGAATACGAGACTGAAAAGGCATCCATTGAAAAAGACCTTTCTAGTCTTAAAACCTCCTTGAAGGATCATCTGCAAATTGACAAAGACATTAAGCGATCCAAACTCGATGTTGACATGGAACGATTCTATGAAATTGAAAGAGCGAACGACACAATCAAGGTTCAACAAGAATAGTTCCATAAAGTCCACAATGCTATGACTTTATTCCTCAAGTCAGATTAAAGACCTTAGTCATCATTATTTTTCGTTTAGAATCTTGTTTTGTTTTTTTTATCAGTATTAGAGACCCATAGTAGCTTTGTTATTTGGATATGAACATTAACATTTTCATTTGTAAAGGGATGTTTTTGTTATTTTGATTTTGTGGCTGAATCTATATATATATAATATTTAGATTGCATGCGTACCCACAGTGGGATTAAGTCTTCCGTAGTTCTTTTTTTTTTAAGGGGAATATGAGTTGTTTAATTTTTGTGGCTAGGCCTAGTTATAAACTAGATTGCCTACGTACCCAAAGTGTGATCAAGCCTTTCGTAGTTCATTGCACACCTTTTTTTTAGTGTGCGGTCTACACATTAGGTGAAAACATTTTTGTTTAAGTGTAGAACTTCTTGATGAACTTTCCGTTTACGCACGGGTAAATGCGTCGGCCTTCTGAATCAGAAAGTTCATATGCCCCTCTTAAGAAAACCTTAGTAACCAAATATGGTCCTTCCCATTTAGCTTCAAATTTGCCTTTCATCCTTCTAGTAATAACAACTAGTCTTTTTACATCAGTACCAAATCACCAACTGAAAAGCATCTAAATTTGACTTTCTTGTTGAATGCTTCAGCTACTTGTGCATGGTATATTTCAAGCTTTTGTTGGACAGTGAGTCGTTTTTTATCTAATGCCTCGAGCTCAGCTAAAAAAACTTTCACATTCTCATCTAGGGTCATTAATTGAGTAGTGATTCTTAATGAAGGTATTTGAACCTCTAAGGGAAATACTGCTTTAGACCCAAACGCCAAGCTATAAGGTGTGCAACTAGTGGCAGTTCTTATAGTAGCTTTGTAAGCCCATAAAGCTTCTGGGAGGCATTAATGTCAATCCCTTTTTTTCTTGGTTAACATCTTCTTCAATATTTTGCACAACACTTTATTAAATGCTTCTGCTTGGCCATTTGAAGACGAATTATAACTGTTTGAAAAACTCAGCTTGAATTTGTACTTCTCCATTAGTTTGAAAAGTGTCTTACATTTGAAGTAAAGAGCATTGTTTGATATAATTTTTGATGGAACCCCATAACAATAAATTATGTGAGTACTTATGAAGTTGGCGACATCTTCTGCACGTACTTCTTTTAAGGGTACAACTTCAGCCCATTTGGAGATGTAATATGTAACGACCAAGATGTATTTATGGAATTTTGAAGATAGTGGCGTGAAAGGACCGATGACATCCATTCACCATGTTTCGAAAGGCCATGACAATATTGAAGGATGAAGTGGTTGAGGGGGTTGATGGATAAAATCTCCATGTAGTTGACACAACTTGCAACATTTGGTGAACTTAATCGCATCTTGGACCATAGTAGGCCAGTAGTAACCCAACCGTTTCAACTGAGCTGACAATTTGGGGCCAGCTTGGTGCACACCACATGTACCAGCATGAGTTTCTTGAAGAGAATGTGAGGCCTCTTCTTTGGAAAGACATCTTTGAAACATCCCATCAAAAGAAAGCTTATACAATGTGTCATTGAGGAAAACAAACTGAAGAGCTCTTCTTTTTACATCCACTCTTTTTTTTCAAGTCTTCAGGCAAGACACTTTTTTGGATATAGTTAATAATCGGTTGACGCAAGTCATTGTCATTTGTATTTTCAAGGAAAGGTACAAAATTTGTGGTACTTATTTCTTCTTTCTTCTCCATAATTTGGGGTAACAAATGTCGTTCTCCAATTGTAATTTGAATATCCCTTTCACCAGGAAGCGTTAGTGATGCAGCTAATTTAGCTAAAGCACCAGCTTTGCCATTTTTTGAACTAGGGACATGATTTAACGTGACAGTTTGAAACTGAGCAATCAAATACTTAGCCTTCTCATGATAAGCTATTAAAGCCTCATGCTTGACTACAAATTCACCATTAATTTGTTTGATAATCAGAAGAGAATCACCATATACCTCCATTGATTGTATTTGCATTTCAAGTGAAATTTCGAGACCGATTATTAACGCTTCACAATCTGCTACATTATTGGTACATATAGCCAGAATGTGAAAAGAGTAAGGTACCAGTCCTCCAGAAGGTGTCACAAAGAAAATGCCAACACCTGCCCCACACTTCTTTGCTGCTCCATCAAAGTAAAGTTGCAATGATGAGGTTTCAATTGTGAAAACCTCCTCGTCTAGAAGGTCCTCACACAACTCCATATTATCTAGAATTGGGTGCGCTGCCAGAAAATCAGCCAATGCTTTTCCTTTTATTGCTTTTTGCGAGACAAAGTTGATCTCAAACTCTGACAAAATTATTGACCATTTTGCCAAATTTTGATAGAATGTACCTCAAAGGGTCATCTTTTGACACTAATGTCACCGGTGTGAGAGTAAGTAATGCCGTAATTTCGTAACGACAAAAATTAAAGCCAAGCACACCTTTAGAATTGGAGGATAGTTCTGTTCTGCCCCTACCAATGTTGTACTTAAGTAGTAAAGGGCAACTTCTTTTCCATCCTCATTTTTTGTGCCAACAATACTCCTAAAGAGTGATCTAATGCTGTGATATACAATATCAATGGATTTTCTAAAATTGGAGCTCTCAACACTGGTGGGTGTAACAAGTATTGCTTGATACTTTCAAAAGCATTTTGGCATGCCTCATCGCATATGAATGGTACATTTTTTTGCATTAGTCTTGTGAAAGGTTGGCATCTATCATATAGGTTTGAGATGAACCTTTGGATATAAGCTAGTCTTCCTTGCAGTCCCCGTAATTGACGCAAGTTGCATTGGGGAGGCATTTCCAATATCGCTTTTATTTTTGTGGGGTCAATTTCAATTCCTCGATGTCTAACAACGAATCCTAGGAACTTTCCTGATGTTACCCCAAATGAACATTTTAAAGGATTCATCTTGAGCTGATGCTTTCTAAGTCTATCAAAGACTTGCCTTAAGTCATCAAGATGATTTCTCCTTTCTTTAGTTTTCACCACCAAATCATCGACATAACATTCGATATTATTATGAAACATGTCTTGAAAGACAGTGGTCATTGCCCTTTGGTAGGTTGCCCCTACATTTTCAAGCCCAAATGGCATAACTGTGTAACAATAAATGCCTTATGGTGTTCGAAAAGCAGTGAGCTCTTCATCATCAGGTGCCATTTTTATTTGATTATACCAAGAAAATCCATCCATGAATGATAATCCATTAAATCTGGTAGTACCATCTACTAGCAATTCAATAGTGGGAAGTGGGAATTCATCTTTTGGGCAGGCACGATTTATATCTCGATAATCCACACATAAACGAATTTGCCCATTTTTCTTTAACACGAGGAAAATGCTTGCAAGCCAAGTTGGGCACTTAGCTTCTCGAACGAAGCCAACTCTTATCGATTTGTCAATTTCTGCTTCAATTTTTTGGATTAACTCTGGTCGAATTCTTCTTTGCGATTGTTTCATAGGTGGAACATCTTTTGATACTGTCAACCTATTTACCACAACATTTGGATCCAAGCCTGGCATATCTTGATACCCCCAGACAAACACATCTTTGTAAAGGAACTATTTGTACTTTTGCAATTCATGTTCACTTAAAAACGAGCTAACAAATATAGGCTTTGGATCATCCTCGGTACCAAGATTGAGTTCTGTTAAATCATCAACTATTGCTTTCCCTCGACTTCTAGTTCTTGAGGTGCCGGTTGAATGATATCCATAAAATCTTCTGAAGAAATTGAGCTTGAGTTTTCTTCATCTACAGCTAAACTTTCTTCTAAATAAAGATAGATAACTTACACCACATCTTCTTGATCTTATTGTGCTTCGTACCCCTCATTTTGGTGAGAAGTAATTTTCAAATGTTTCTATTGTTTTAACTTCCATTTCTTACTCTTTCTGAATGCCTTTGGTTGAGAAATAAATGGAAATTCAAGCCTCACAAATGCTGACACTCGTGGAGTTGATGTGCCTACTTTGAGTCTTTCAAATACCGACACCCGTGGGGGTCGATGTACTTATTTCATCACCAATAAACATCATTTGTTCCTCTTCTATTAACTCATCAGGCTCAAACGAGGCCTTTAAACAATCACTATTTTGATGAACTGTGATTTGTTTTTGTTTCTTAACATGGAATGTTTTTGTGAGGTTGAGCCCTCAAATATTTTGGAAAAGAATTTTGTTTCCTCAGGTTTCCCTTTTAATATAGTGACATTATCTGGCTTGTAAAATTTTGCATCAGCATAATTTACTTGTTCCCCATAAAAGGGATTTGGGTCTGCATTAACCGTTTCAACTTTTCCTCCTTTGCAAAACTTGAAGCATTGGTGAAGTGTTGAAGGAATGACTCCATATTCATGAAGCTAGGGTCGCCCAAAGAACATGTTATAGGATTTATCAGAGTCACATAGAGATGTCGATTATGCAACGAGGCTCCCAATCGATGATCTTCATCATCGAAAGAAATGCATGCCATACAAGAAGCATTTCCCTCAAGTGACGTAGGTTTCATTGGCTCTATCTGCTCCGTATAAAATTCAGGACTTGTTTCTGCAATGACAAGAGCATTTCTATGCTCAGGACACATTTTTAAAGCATCGTAGACACTAAAAAGAGTCGGGATGCATTTTAAGTTAGCCAATATGTCATATTTTGCTCGCATCATCTCAAATTCACCATTACCTTTGCTTTGGCGACTATCACTGCATATTTCTTTATCAATCGAGGATGAAGGTTTTCCGAATTGAATATCATGCTTAGCTTTTTCAAGCTCTCTTGCTTCTTTTGCCTTCTTTGCAAAGATTTTCCTGTGCATATCTTGCAAAATAATCTCATGTACCTCAGTTTCATTTTCCAATAATGCAGAATTATGATTTTCTTCTACAAGTATAGCCATACAACAACTTAACACTTCATCGTCATTATCAGTGATAGTCATTTTACGCTGCTTCTCTAGAATGAACTCTTCTAGAATTATGAAATTTCTTTTTTGCTCATATTCATCCTCTTTATGGACATGCCTTTGTTTTTTGGCATTTTTGTTTTTGTCGTTCTTCTTTGGTCTCACTTTGCCCCAGAATTTGACTCCAAAACTTTCAGAGGAAATATTTTTTGTTATGGATGAACCTTGAACTTTAGTAGATTTTTTTTTAGAACATGTCTACCACGTACTTTCTAACTCTTCTTCACTATCAGACTAGTCATCCTACAAATCCTGATTTGTTTGCATCATAAGTTCATACAAAGTAGGAATATTTGGATTTCCTGACTTTGGCATCTCGTAATGAGCTTGAACTATTGTAACTTCTTTATCAACTTCAAATTCTACAAAAATTACATCTCTATGTAATGGTTGGTCATTTTCAATTAATGAAGTTGCATTTGTAGTTGCTTTCGCAAAAGCATAGTCTATCTCAATATCTTTTCTTTTAATCATGCCTTCAATGATGTTTTTGAGGACATAACAGTCCTTCATCAGATGGCTGACAATTCTGTGATATCAACAATAATTTGGATCATTAATCTTATTGACTTCGTTAGGTCTTTTAGGCTCGGGGAGCTTAATAGCTTTAGAATTTATTAACTCATCAAAAATTTGTTCAACATCTTCATCATCAAATGAATATTTGACTTCTTTTCTTTCTTTGAGAGTTATTTTCTTTGGCGGCTCTCACGTTTTCCCCCTATCCTTATTATTGTCAGCATTAACAAAGGTGGCCATTGACTCCCTTTTCTTCGATGTCCTTTTGTTATCAATTTTTTGGTAGGAATTTTGTAAGCCACCCTTTTGTCGAGCAATTTGAATCTCCACCTTACATGCTTTTGACACTAGCTCATTAAAGGTTTTAGGCTCTATTGTGCCAACAAAAGTGGCCACCTCGAGGTTGAGGTTCCTGGCACACATTGAAACTGCAGCCTGTTCTGCTAGCCTTTCCGAACAGTGGAGATTGACTTCTCCATCTTGTAATGAATTCGTTTGCATTTTGATTAGACCTTTTTTTGGTTTCCACCAGATCATGGATGTTTATCGCCTTTCTCAAACCGACAAATTGTGCTAAAAAGGCTTTTTGCATATCATCCCAGGTATTTATGGACCCTGGTGGAAGTTGGGTATACCATGTAAAAGCTTCTCCCTTTAGTGATTGCACAAATTGTCTAATCAAAAGCGCATCTGACTGAGCAGATTCCATCAAACTTTTCAAATTTTTGTCTGATGTAGTTTACTGGAAACGGAATTTGATCATAGTAAGCCGGATAAGGTTTGTGATATCAAAGGACAGGCATGCTTGTTGCAGCCTGGTACTCTCGAATACTTTCCATGATCAAAGTTTTATGATCTGACTATGGTTGCACACTGACTGGCGGAGGTTGCATACTAGTTGGCGGAGGTATTGAGGATGAAGAATTTTTCCTTACTTCAGCCTCTTTTTGTTTTGATGCATTAACATTAACTTGTTGTGCTAATTGTGTAGAAAGTCGAGCAACTTCTTCGTCTCTTTCCACTAATCGCTTGCACCTCCTCTTTTGGACTCATTTCCCCAGTTACTAACACTGGCATATTTTTATCTTTACCGATTTTTAGTGCTTTAAACTTAGAAATGAGCTCATTGGGAACCACCTCTTCTTGATTACTAAAATTAGTATATTCATGGAGGCTTCTGACATACTACTTCCCACTTCTTGAGTCGATGATTTTAAAGGTTTTTCAGTACATGTTTTTCTTGAACGAGTTATAGGTCCCGTGTAGGGTGTAGACTCGATATTTTGTTCAACACTTGTGGGTCGGTACCCCGGAAGAAATACCCATTCACTTTGTCTCTTCTGAGTTGTAGACCACCCTTCACTTTTGTTGAAGAACGAGCAAGGGTTTCCTTTAGGGAATCGTAAATGTGAACTTCTAGCCCTCTTTGGGAAAGAGGAAAGTGTCTTGAACCCTCCATCTAATCTCAGGTAATCCAATGGATACCTAGTCTATTCCATGAGTTGTTGTTGCTGTCTTTGATGACTTGATGAGCTTTTTGTTGGAATTTCTGACTGTGCATATTTTACCATTATTCCAACTTTGGGCATAATAAAGTCACATTTTACTAGCTTTGAAATTTTGGGAGTATCTCATGTAGATGAAGATTTTGTTGACTTGGTAATCCTCAAATTTTGGGGAATTGGTGCAATTTCTTCATCCATGACCAAAGTGACCATCACAGATGCCACTGTGGGCAAGTTGATAGGGATAGAACCGATCATAATCTGAACATATTGTTGGTTCGATTCCCGTTGATTGTTAACTGAGTAACCCCTGATTGGTAGTGATCATTTGGTAGTTAAGACTACCTCAGAAAGAAATGGTGCAGAAACTTTCGCAATTTTGGCGTTGTTTCTTTTAATGGAGCAATTTTGTCTCTTTTTGAAACACTTAGCTGCCTTGCCTTTCAAGTCTTCCTGGGTTTTGGTGGAGCCTCTAGTAACCTTGCCTTCAAAGGCTTCTCGAGCTTCGGTGGTGGTTTTCAAGTTCAACATTGGTTTGGGTACACTGTAAGTGATAGGCACCCTGGCAATAGAGAATGAGGCCAAAATATGATTCCTCTTAGCCTTCTGTCCATTGTTAGTGTCGACAATTGGTAACTGACGGAAGTAAACAGTAAATTGTAGTGCCATTTTCCTCATGTAATATAAACAAAAATGTTAGCACTAAAGTTTTAATTTTGTAAAATCATCATATTTGGAGATGAAAAGGAGAATGAGTCCCACTAGGCGTTCCAAAAATCATGTTAGAAAAAAATTTCAAATTTAATATATTAAAATTAGTGCCAAACACAATTTCACCTATGCCAATTTTATAGCATGAGAGTTTATTAATTTGAGTTCAACCCATCCAAGATTATAAGAATAACCTCTTAATTACTACCCCTTTTTATTTAAAGGAAAACATTTTGATTCAAATTATGATGATTTTAAGTACTTGTGTAATTTTGGGAAATTTTGAGGAATTTGGAATTTCGACTGCACTCAGTAAATTTGACTAACTGAGCTGCCTACATACCTTCTTTATGAAGGATCAAGTCACTTGTAGTTCTAGATAGTTATTTTGGAAACTGAGTGGAAGAATTCGAGTAAATGACCATTCATAGGAATTCAAGGTATTTTTAGAAATTTATGAAATTCTTGTAGATGACCATTTCATGGAATTATTTAATGCTTTAGAAGTTACGAAAAATTCTGAGGTGAATGACCTTTTATGGAACTTTTGAGAGTTGTGTTTGATATTTGAAAATTTTGGGAATTTGTGGTTCATGTGACTACACTTAGTTCTAGCGATTAAGTTTCCTACGTATCATTTAGAGGAATCAAGTCAAATGTAGTTAAAATATTTTTGTATATTTGAGAATTTTGTGAAGAATTAACTCACTTTGAAATTCTTACCAATTATGGTGGGGGTTTGAGGTGAATGACCTCACTTTGAAATTTGGGTATTCTTATTTTAGAGATACTTTGGAGTGTTTTTGAATTTTGAGGCGAAAAACCTCTTTAAAATACCATTTTACATGGTTTTGAAGATACTTTAGAGCACTTTTGAATTTTGAGGTAAAATACCACTTTTGGGATTTTTGTTCAGGTAAATGACCTCTTTGAGATACCATTTAAAATGGATTTTATCACTTGAGATGATTTAATGAGCTCATTTTATTTATTTATTTATTTTTAAATTATGCCATTTGACATGGCTTTAGAATTTTTTCATTTTGGTGACAATTTTATGTCTTGAAATCTCTTTATATAATTTTTATCAAGAATTTATTTTATCTATAAAGAGATTATTTTACTTTATTTATTTAATTATTCTCAATATTTGAGAGTGAATAATTAAATCCATTACCTCTCTAAAGTTTCTTTTAAAATTAAAATTTAATACAAAATCTGATATATATTTAAATATGGTATAAAATATCTTTTTGTTTCAAATTTCAGTTTAAATTTTAGTTGAAATCGAGATATAATACAACCGGTCTTATATTCGCATCTATATAAGCCTTTTTCTATTGTACTCATCTCAAATCACTCATCAAAATTTGAGAAAGAGAATTTTAGTTTAAATGAAAATTTAAAGAGTATTTGCAGTAGCATTTTGGCCTTAACTTTAAGCTCAGTGACCATTTATACTTTGTCCACGTATCTATTAGTTTTTGGAGTGGAAGACCAAACTCATTTATGAGCCACATTATTTCAGTTTATGTAATTCTTTATATAAATATATATATATATATATACACGTAAACATCAATATATGCAATGAAGTGAAATGTATATATCATTGTTTCTTTCTTGTTTACATAGCAGGTATGTATATATATATATGATTACATCATTTGTTCTTCTATCATACATTAAAAGCTTTTTAGAATTTTAGAATTTTGATGCACCATTTGCACATATATATGATATATGTATATATGAATATATTTAATTTATATAAACATTGTTTTTGTCCATAGATGGATTATGTGTTTACTTTTCATTGCATGTAGAATCAAAAGTTCTTTCAATTGGATAAATTTATGATAAAAGTATGTACTACATGCCAAATAACTCATATCTATGAGTTGACCTACTGCTCTCAATTTTTTATTTCTTTGTTTCGGACTCTGAGCAGATATTCATCACCATTTTTATTGAATATACATGCATATATCCCTTTTGAATATTAGTACCACAAAAATTTTCAACTTCGCCTGCTTGAACGAGAGAAATTCCAACAGTGGAATATACTTAATCCATTGAACTCCTTCAAGACCTTTCTGGTTAATGAGGTATTTTGCAAAATTAAAGGTGTTCTCACTGTATTTTAAACAAAAACTAACATTTTGTGATAATTTTGACAACATAACAGTACAATTTTATTTTAAAGAAAAATAAATTAAGGGCAGAATGAGTGCATTTTATAGATTTATAGTGGAATGCGTGCATTCCTTAGAATTGTGATGGAATGAGTGCATTCCTTAGATTTAAGGATGTGTGCATCTATTAATTTTTTGGGGCGGAATATGTGCATTTCATGGTAGATGAAGAGAAAGGAATGAGGGCATTCCATCACGGAGCAAGAGAAAGCCAGGGAAGAAGAAGCAATTTAGGGATAGATATTTACATGTGAAATCTTGAGCAATTTGAAGAAATACTGTGATTTGATTTTTTTTCTCTGTTTCTTTCCGGATGCAAAATGTTGATCTATTTTTTTCTTCTCCTCCTTTTTTGTTTATAGAGAGTCTTGTAGTTAAAACTATTTACATAACACGTTTGAATAAATGGAGAAGTGGGAAGAGAAAAATAGGTGAGTGGAGATAACTCCCCTAATTTTTCTCACCTATACCTATTTCCCTCTTTCTCTCTCCCTCTCTCTCTCTCTCTCTCTCTCTCTCTCTCTCTCTCTCTCTCTCTCTCTCTCTCTCTCTCTCTCTCTCTCTCTCTCTCTCTCTCTCTCTCTCTCTCTCTCTCTCTCTCTCTCTCTCTTTTAACTACACTTAAATCAAAACCTCTCTACACATTATCTTTATTAATATATATCTATATCAAGTTTTTTTTGTTATGTGGATATATATACATATATTATATTTCTTATATATATTGGTTTATATTCTTATTTCTCCTAATTTTTTTGTTCAACAGGCCTAATTCTGAATTTATATATATATTTTGTAGTTGAAATTAATTCTGAATATTTTTTTTAATGAAAACATTCTAACTTTCATTAATTAGAAATGTGATCCATAAGGATGGACACAAGTTCGTAATAAGCATGAAAACTAGAAACTCTAGCATTTAAACAATGTTATAAGTATTTAGGTACAATATACATTTATACATTGATATAAGTACTTAAGTAAGATAGCCTAAACATTAATATATACATTGACATAAACTAAACAAAGTTATAAATAAAATAGGCTTACTAATAAAAGTATGTCATCAATCGGTCTAACCATTCGTATTGGATTGACAAGAGGTGTGCAATTTCACAATATTCCTTTTTTCTCATCAAACTATAAAATTAACAAATATAAGTTAATAACAATATTGATTCTTTTATAGTTTATACGATACCAAAATAAGTTATAAAAAATAAACTTACTTTGTCTTTTAGGGTTTCTAATGCATTTGATGCTCGTGCAAGATCTCTAATGTACTTCAACACATAAAAACAACAATCACGACTTTAGGCAAGAATCTAAAAATTTGTTAAATCCATTTTGAAATTGTGGTGTTTCTCTCCTCTGAAGCCTCCATGATTTATCCGTAATAATAATAACAATAATAAATTCCTAATAAGTTAGAAAAAAAAAATTATATAAGTTGTAAAAACAATTCAATCATGTGAAGATTTATACTCTTTGCACGATAACTCTAGGCATGTTTATAAAGGTTCTAGTTTTATAAAAATAAAAGGACACCAATTAATAAAACCTAAAAAAAAATTGACAGAGTTTCCTCTATAACATACCACAATTTCATAATTATCTATAAATTCAACACAAACAATCTCAATAATCAAGCACACATGATTATATCCTTATATCACCGCAGCACGAAAATTTCCCAGAGTCTACTTCACTAATTTGTAAACATAACTTTCTCTAAATCCAATATGCATAATTTAATTAACCCTAACGGTATACATAAATCTTTCAGTAATAATAAACAAAATTATAAAACT
Source organism: Humulus lupulus (assembly GCF_963169125.1). NCBI lineage: Eukaryota > Viridiplantae > Streptophyta > Magnoliopsida > Rosales > Cannabaceae > Humulus > Humulus lupulus. The sequence continues at coordinate 52,759,380 of NC_084796.1, read as the reverse complement.
ACTCACCTCCAATATTACTCTTCAATTCACTTGAAATCAACAACAAAGTCACCACTCAATCGACAACACTATTAAAAAAGGTTAAACAATTAAAAACATTACTTACACAATTAGTAAACTACATAATTATCAAACCATTAAATTAAACTGTAACGCCCTGGTTACCCCAGAACAGTTACGGTGAAAGGTGAACCAGAAATTTGACCCGCTACCCGAGTCCTTTGGTTAAAAATGTGCTTCTAAGTGATATTAACAGGCTATGGTGGAAAACCAATAAAAAGGAAAGGATATATTTTATTAAATACATAAAACAGTTCATGGGCCCATCAAAACGTTTACAAGTTATTTACATCTCAAAATGGTCATTACTATTCCAAATTTACAAACCCATCGACCTAAGCGGCAAAAATAGGGTAAACCCCTAGTTCCTCTGAGAACTCTTTGGTCGTGGTGGTCAAGCGGCCGCATATGTACACATCACCATCTAAGCTCTCCACTCAAGGCTGGGTGAGCTTTTCTTTCCCTTTACCTGCATCACATAGCACCCATGAGCCAAGGCCCAGCAAGAAAACACAATATAGCATGATATAATATCAACAATGATCGTAATAATCATTCAGGACTTTTAGTCCAAAATAGGTAAGTGACAGAGGAAAAGTCACTAAGGTGGGTACAACTCCCTTTAGCCATGTGACGATAGGGTCACCGGGGCTTAACAGATAAGTGAACCTTACACTAGCTTAAACAGGATAGGTGCATGATGAATAGTCACCAACATAACCTTCCTCATGACCGTAGAGTCATAACCCTGGAACATCGTTCCCTAGCCATGCGACAAACAGTCACCTAGGCCTTTGGCCCTGACTCTGAGTAACTAGCTTAGACTAGTCAAGCACTTATAAGTTTCATAGACCTTATGGTCGGTCCAGCATTAATGTCGTAGAGTCATTCAACGCTGATATTGATTAGATCTAATCTTCATTCATCCCTGCGTTCAGAACGCTTATGTTGTTTCTAACTCTTAGGTCAGTGATACGCGACCAGTGCCGTCCCTGACTAGTCAGTGCCATACACAAATAAATAACATTCCCTAGCATTTAATATGCGATCAATATCCACATTTATCAACCAACATGCCTCAACAACAATCATGCATGTCATATACACAAGGTGCAGTTTTCTTACCTCAGATTCGAGCGAGAAATATAATAAGAAAGAGTCCTGAGAACGATCAACCTTTTAGTTCCTTAGAAGTTACCTTATAACCTCCATTAATGAAAATTAACACTGAAAGGGTCTTAACCTAAACCTCACTGTCGGGACCTCGAAACATGCCCACACAGTGAGTAAATTCGATCTCGGGCGTTAAGGATTGAAACCCCGAGCCAAAAACCCTTAAAAACACTCAAAACGGGATTCTGGAGGAACAGAGAAGCGCTACAGCGCTGCTCCCTAGCGCCCCAGCGCTATACTCAGAACCCCCAACCGCCCAGAAACCATCCTATGTAGCGCTGCAGCACCCTCTAATGGGCGCAGTAGCGCTACCCCCAAACCAGTTTCCCCCTGAAACTTCCTTCTTCGACTCCTTCAGTTCTAACTCGATTCCAATGCTTCCAAATCCCATTTTTGATGCAAAATGAGTAGCGCTATACTCAGTTCTAACCCAAAAACCATCCTCACATACCCCAAACATCACAACCATAAGAACCCTAGCCAAAACTCCCAACAAAACCAAGCATCCAATCTAGAAATCTCAACTGCAAATCTGAACTAAAATAGGGCAAACCAGAGAATTCAATGGCTAGAAACTTACTTCAAACTCAGATTATGATGTTCTTCAATAGTGGAACACACTCCCAAACTCCCAAGGCTTACTTCCCAAGCTTGAATCCTCAAGAATGGCTAAAAAATCACAAAGATAGCTGAAGGAAAGAAGGTACGGGAGAAGCTTCAACTGATACTCTATTTTTTTCTTCTTTCACAGCCTAAAATGGCTTATATCTATCCTAGGGGTGAAAAGACCAAAATGCTCCTAGGTTTAATAAGGGTTTCTAAAGGCTCCCAAGGGCAAAATTGGTATTTCCCACCTATCTCGTTGATCATAATTAGCGCTCTCCAATTCCCGTTATTCTCGATAATCTCAAACACCAATAATCCATATCCCGTTACCCTTTAATTCCCGGCATCGCTCTAATCATTAAAATCACCCCGAGAGTCATCCCGAGCCCCGAACTTAAACCTGTTATGACTAGAACGATAGTTAATATTCCATGATCATCTCATGTCGAATAGCTCGAACAGACCCACATTATAATGTAGTCTCAACAATATGTCACCAACATGCATTCAAATATACAATTACGCCCTCAGCTGGCCAAATTAGCAAAACACCCCTGTAATTAAATGTTGACCCACATGCATCCATTTAACATCATATTATAATATAATTCACATAAACATGCATATTATCATTTAATGGCATAATTAAACAGTTATGGCCCTCCAAACCTACTAATCCAGCCATTAAACTAGGGCACTACAACTATCCCCTCCTTACAGAAATTTCGTCCTCGAAATTTACCTGAACAGCTCGGGATACTGTCTCTGCATATCTAACTCCAGCTCCCATGTCACTTCCTCGACCTTGTTTTTCCTCCACAATACCTTAACCAAAGGTATCGTCTTATTCCTGAGGACCTTATCCTTTCTGTCAAGTATCTGGACTGGCTGCTCCTCAAAGGAGATATCTGGCTCAAGGTCCAGATCTTCATAGCTCAAAATATGATTCACATCAAATACATACCTCTGAAGAGCTAAAACATGAAATACATTATGCACGGCTGACAACGCCGGAGGCAAAGCCAATCTATAAGCCACTTGACCAACCCTCTCTAGGATCACAAATGGACCTACAAACCTAAGGCTCAGCTTGACTTTCTTCCCAAACCTTCTCACCCCTTTCCATGGCAAAACTCTAAGGAAGACAGTCTCCCACTTGGAACTCCACGTTCATGCGCTTGGGATCTACATAACTTTTCTGCCTACTCTGAGAAGCAAGCATCCGAGCTCTAATCTTTTCAATAGCCTCACTGGTCCTCTGAACTGCCTCAGGACCTAAGTATCTCCTTTTACCTGTCTCATCCCGATGAATGGGAGACCTACACTTCCTACCCTACATCATCTCATAAGGTGCAATTCCAATGGTAGACTGATAACTGTTATTGTAGGAGAACTCTATCAAAGGCAGACTTACTCCAAGATCCACCAAAGTCCAGCACACATGCCCGAAGCATGTTTTCCAATATCTGGATTGTCCTCTCAGATTGCCCATATGTCTGAGGATGATAAGCAATACTGAACTTCAATTGTGTCCCCATGGCTTTCTGCAAACTCCCTCAGAACATGGAAGTAAAAGTAGGGTCCCGATCTGACAAGATCGACCTAGGTGCTCCATGGAGGCGCACGATCTCTCTCACATAGAGATTTACATACTGGTCAACTGTATAAGTAGTCCTCACTGGCAAGAAGTGAGCTGACTTGGTGTAGCGATCCACTATCACCCAAATAGAATCATGCTGACCAACAGTCCTGGGTAAGCCCACCACGAAATCCATCGTGATGTCCTCCCACTTCCATTCTGGGATATCCAGAGGCTGCAATAACCCTGCCGGCCTCTGATGCTCAGCCTTGACCTGCTGACATGTCAAGCACTTAGCCATATACTCTACTACATCTCTCTTCATCCCCGACCACCAATACAACGATCTCACATCCTGATACATCTTTGTGGTGCCTGGATGCAAAGAGTAAGGTGTAGTATGGGATTCATCCAGAATCTCTCGCCTCAAAGCAATGTCTAACGGAACGCATATTCGCCCCTTGTATCTCAACAAGCCTAACTCAGACACTGTATAATCTCTGGATGCTCCAGCCAGAGCATCCTCTCTGATCTTTATCAGCTGTGGATCACTCAACTGACCTTCCTTAATTCTCTCCAACAGCATAGACTGTAGCGTAATATTGGCCAACTGTCCCACTAGCAACTCTATACCAGCTCTGGTCATATCATCATCTAACTCCCTGGCTATCAGCCTCATACCATGAATCTGTCCCGGACCCTTCCTTCTGCAATCAATGGTTGCCCCATACTTTGCCAACCAGTCCATACCCAATATCATATCGAAGTCAGTCATAACTAACTCTATCAAATCCACTGACAACTCTCTGCCCTCTACTGTCACTGGCAAAGATCTTACCCATCTCCTAGATACCACTAACTCTCTTGTGGGTAACAAAGTTCTAAACTACACAACATAAAAATCACAGGGTCTACACAGTCTATCAATAATACTACTAGCAACAAAAGAGTGTGTAGCACCAGAATCAATCAATACATTATAAGGGGTTCCAGCACTAACAAGCTAACATGTAGCAACTGAGGGAGAAGCCTTAACTTCTGCTTGTGTCAATGCGAACACTCGTGTTGGGGTCGAGCTGTCCACTTTCTTGGGTTCTTCTTTTCTTGCCATAGGGCAATCCTTTCTAAGATGACCCACTGCTCCACATGAGAAGCAGGCCCTTGCCCTACACTCTCCCAAGTGACGCCTCTTGCATCTAGGGCATTCGGGAAAAGACTTCCAGGCTTCACTGTAAAGAACGCCCTAGACTAATACTTACAAAATGTTCGCATAACATAGTTTATAAAAGAATAACATTCATTATCAAAGTATTAGGGGGACTTGTTTAAAACCATGCAAGTTGGCGCCACAAGTTTTAAAATAAAACATAGGTTTTTATGCAAAGTTCAAAGAAACCAAAAATTTAAATAACTGAGTCCCACTGATAATTTAGGAAAAGTCTCTTAAAAACAAAACATAATTTAAATGACGTTCTACATTGATCGTTTATCCGTCCATAGGATTACCCCACGCCATACACCCCATGATGAAAGAACTCCTCACGTCACCACGCGTGCCATAAAGAAATTCTATTTGCTACCTGGAAGGAAAGTAAGGGGGGTGAGCTAAAAGCCCAGTAAGGAAGTAAAAACAAATAAGCAAGTAAGAATAAAACAAAAAACAAACACTAACGTTCATCTAAAACATCATGGTATATCATAACATAATCGCAACATATCATCATATCATAACATAATCGTAACATATCATCATATCATGACATAATCGTAACATATCATCATATCATAACATAATCGTGACATATCATCATATCACAAACATATAGCATACATGATGAGCATGGATCGCTAGTTGTCCATGTCACCCTATGAGGTACACAGGAGATCACTGGTCCTTGAATAACCTCGGCGCGTCCGCCCTAGGAGTTACGTCTCAATGTCCTTAGTAACTCGTTCGATGTATCTGACATCGTAATCTGTTTGATGTATCTAACATCGTAATCTGTTTGATGTATCTAACATCGTAACTGGTTTGATGTATCTAACATCCATACATATATCACATTCAACATATCATCGCGTTATGGCATTCATAATTCATAACAATTTATTCATACAATAGTCTTACCATTCATAGCATAAAATCATAGAATCTATCTAACTTCCTTTCCTCAGGTCCAAGCTAAGAAATTTTCACAATCTTTCAACGAGCCTATATCATAATCAAAATAACATTTCTTAGGTTCATAAAATTACTATTTTGCCCTTCCACACAACTCACGTGTGCATGGGCCATACACACATAATAACCGTTACACATAGCATGCAATTATTCTTAACTTTACACATAAAGCCATGAAAAGAATAATGCTCGTTTTACCCATTTTACATGTATGATCGTTTTATAAAAACCGCATATAGTTGAATAATAAACATAATTTTGGACGTAAAAGTGGAGTTGCATGTAACATGCATACGTGGGAACATTGCGTAATAGAGACGTTTTCAAAAACGATAATTCTACATTTCTTACTTTTATTATTTTAAAATCAATAGACATATTACATGCTTTATTTTTCTTAAAATTTCTAAGTTGATTAAATTTCTCAAAACATTATTTTATTTTATAAAATTATTTTATTTTAGCTCAAAAATAAAATATGTGACATTTTCATTTATTAATCTCAAATTACAAAGAATTAACCAAAAAGCTTGGATTTAATTAAAATACCTATTTTTAATATGTTTCTTTAGAAAAATAAATTTTATCATTGTGTTACATAAATGATGTGAAAAATATATTTTTAAGTGTGGAAAAATATATTTTTATTTAAATTATTTAAGACTTAGTTTTATGTAACAAAATCCATATGTGACAATTAAATAACAATTTTTAACATTTTTAAAACAAACTTTCAGCCACCATTTATTTTCTTCAAAAATCACAAATAAATAGAATCTAAATATTTTTCTCAATCAAAACAAAGGAAAAATCATAACTTATCAAAATATGCATTCATACCATTAAAAATACTATTTTTCAATATTACCATAACTTTGGAAAAATAATTTATTCCAAAAACTCATCAAATTCATTTTAGTGAAACTCACTTCATATTTTCTTACAAAAATTCCAGCAACTATTTTTATCATTAAAAATCACCATATTCAATTTAAAAGCTCATATTTTCTCAAAAATCAATAAAAATTCTGTAGGTAATTATTTGAGTAAAATATCGTTTTAATTGGACTTAAATTCCCCTTTTTAATTTCATAAAATTAACATAACATCAAGAACATTACTTATGCATGCAAATCATCTTTTTATCAACTTTTACCCAATTATTTACAAAAAAACAGCAAGCTTAATTCCTCATGAAACTCATCTTTTATCCCAAAAATTTCACATAAAATCATACATGTCCAAAATCTCATCATACTCTTATTATATACATGATTCTAATATTACTAACATATTCACATGAAATCTTATAAAACCATTTTTTTTCTATTCCATTGAATCTACACATGAAATCCAACAAAACACTAACAATAACAATAACATACATTAATTCATAAGCACCATATTCACATATGCCTTTATGTTAACCTAACATGTTTCTATCATTATTTTCATGCATCTTATAATTTATTCATTCACAATATAACATGCATCCTATCAAAATTTCATGGATCCAAATATCAAGATTGCCAATTATCATTTTACCCATATTACATAGGTCCTAAACACATGGATCTAATATATTGAAAATCATACAACATCAAACAAAATATCAAGATAATCCTTAGGTATGCCTAGGCAGAAACCCCATATTTGCATTCATAAATTACCACTAATCATTATACATAGAAAAATCAATATCATAACCCTTTTATACATTAAACCATGATACCCTTCATGCAAATCAAACAACTTATTATCAACAAGATAGCAAGAACACAAAGTACCCATTTTTTTTCTACCCAAAACATGAAACCCCTTTAACCATAATCCCTCTAATAATCTATTCATCAAAACCATCACAAAAATTTAGGGAGGGATTTCAATACCTCTTCTTGATAGAAAATCAAGAATCAAATCCAACCAAGAGTCCAATAACCTCCTTGCTCAAACCCTAGGGGGTTGTATATTTTGAATAATCAAGATGAAGAAGAAGATGAACAAGGTTAGAGACAACCCAATAATAATACTAGATTAATCATAAGGAAAACAACCAAAAACCTTACCCTAGCTTGAACCCTTTTTTCTTCTTCTTCTTCCTTTCTTTCTTCTTCTCCTTCTCTCTCTAGGTCATGCCCTCTCTCTCTCTCTCTTCTCTCTATAATTCGGCAGCCCCAAGAGCATAATGCTCTTCCATTTTTCCCATTCCCTCTTTATCCTAATTTTCCCATAATGACTCAATAAAAGAGAAAGGTAACTTTCCTATTCTCTTCCAATGTTTGTCTTAATTCATATTTATCTAATTATATCACAATAGGTGGAAAAATAAAGGATGATCACCTCCTTTCCCAAAATAACATTATCACCTTAACTTTTTTTTAATTTGTTTTATCTTAAAAAAATTATGGAAATAAGATGATAACTATAATTGACCCAAATACAATAGAAATCTCAATCTTCCTTTCCCATTTAGGTTCACACGTCCAAACATCTCCATTTCCCTTTTTCTTTTTTTTTTCTTTTTTTTTTATAAATTAATTCAAATAAAATCTAAAATAAGGAAATATAAAGTGTGTAGAAAATCTACACATGTGTACCATGCTACCATGTACTAGCACACACTAAATCACTAGGGTGCATCACTATCTAACATGCACCTTAGTGCATTCAACCAAATCTCACATAATCACATCAATTGTCACACTTATTTAAAATGTAACACTAATAGTAAAATAAACATGTTACACAATTATTCACTTATTAAATTAATTAACCAAACAAACAATAAACAAATTTAAATTCAAAAGATTATACCAAACAATTCTAACAATTAAATAAAATAATAAATAATCAAATAAAACAAATAATCAACTAAATAAAATAACAACACTTAAATAAAACAATTCATCACACTTAACATTTAAATAAAATAAATCACAAAATTTAAATAATCTAAAAAAATTTTTGGTGCACTACATTCACTACCACCTGGATGACCCATTGGAATACCACAGGCCTGCCTATCAGGACCTAGAAGTGGGAAGGCGTCAGGAACCTTCCTCTTCTGCTCACTGGGGCCTATTCCCCTAACAGAACCCAAAAATGGAGAACCTGTCCTCCTGATGTAATGACCCAACTACTCTAGACTTTGGACCATTAACGAAAACTATACATATACCCTAATCTTTAATAGAACTTTCAAGTGAAAAAGATCATACTTTATTAAAAACTTGTAAAAACCAATGTTAAAACTTACATAACTCAAAGTAGGATATGGGATCCCATTGTTTTAAAAAGAAAACATATCTTAATTGAAATGAAAAGAAATTACATAAATAGGTGAGGAAAAATTACACATAAACCATAAATAAAAGACTACATCCTCGAAATCGGACTCTCGACTCCTTGAATCCATTCATCACCGATACACATTCTCCCAAGCATCCACGAATCTTACCCGCCACTATAGCTACTTTCCTGCACATATAAACAAAAAGGAATGAGCCTAATGCCCAGCAAGGAAAATCTAACACATAGTTCATATACATAAATTTCATAAGAAACATAAAAACATAACATAATACTTATATCATACACATACTATAATGGCCATTATTACTTGGGGCCCCATAGACTAAACAAGTCATATGCCCATTAGATTAGTGGGGTCCTAGTAGCTAAGTAGGTCATATGCCCATAATCTGTTTGGGGCTTGTTAGTCATATGGGTCATATGCCCAAGCCTACATACATACATATCATAACACATTTCATAACATAAAAACATAAGATAACACATATAAAACATATAACATATGAATTCTATCCTATTTTCCTTACCAAAATACCGGGATAAGAGGACTGAAGTGGGACTTTGGAACAATCCTAAGAACCATTTGAAAAAGAGTGAGTATAGAGAAGAAGAGAATTGAAAGGAATGGAAGGACTAAACCATTGAGAAAATACTTACCAAAAACTTATGTGTGAGTTCTTAGATTTCCTAACCAAAATAAGAATAAGGTTAGAATAAGTAGAGGACTATGAGAACTTTTAAAGAAAAAGTACAGAAACGAACTAGAGTTTGGGTTACCTTGAAGACTTGTAAGACCAATCTAAACCTCGAACCGAAATACTATAAATCCTTACTTTCCCAAGTGTTTGATAAGCTTATGATGATCAAGCTTATGATTTCCCCACCCAAGTGTTTACACTCTCACACTCACCTAGCAACTTGCAGCCTCTGAACTTAGAGCAAAAGATGTATAATGGATGGGTACTAGGTCCTATTTATAGAGTTTAGGAATGAAAGGATCTTAATTTTACTTGAATAAAAATAATGGCTTTTTAGGTGAAAATAATTTGAATTGTTGTTCAGCAGAGGCTGAAGACTCGTTCAAAAAGGTGCTGGACATATCAAGAGGTTGAAGGGCTGAATGGAAAATGATTTCAAAACTTTTCAAAATAAGCTGAAGGAGGCGATATATCGCCTGGACCATTATGCCCGAGGCAAGCGTGCATCGTTTCGTGTTTTCCGTATCTACGTGCTGCGATATATGGCCCCTATAGCTGCGATATATCGGCATTCGCTGATTATTTAAACACGAAATTACACATTTTTAGCTTAATTCAAATTGAGTAAACAACCTTGACTAAGCCCTCAAACGTATTCAAAGCTGCTGACTGGCCTTAGAGCATTCAAACTTTACCCTTATTAAATTTAATCCTCAAAATATTTAATCCTTAATCACCCATACATAACATGTGCTTAAAATCCTATTGGTTCTTATCTAAACCTTATAGTATAATAAATATTATCCTCAATATCAGTCATATTAATCAAACCTTAGGTTAAAATTAATATTCTTAAACTATAGGTTAAACTTAGAAAATCTACAAGTACTACTACGAGTGTCCAAATAAATCCCGGTCTGAACCAAAAATCCACAGTCATAAAGATAATACTATAATTACTATAATACTACTATCTAACTAGCTAAGTAAAGTTCTTGGACTCTACAATTCTCCCCTACTAAAAATAATTTCGTCCTCGAAATTTACTTACCAAATAACTCCGAATACCGGCCTTGCATGTCCTCCTCCAACTCCCACGTTGCCTCTCGTTCAGAACTATTACTCATTAGGACTTTGACTATAGGAAAGCTCTTGGACCATAACTGCTTCATCCCTCTATCTAGGATGCTAACCGGTCGTTCCTCATAACTTAAGTCTTTCTGGAGTGCTATTGTATCGTACTTGAGGACGTGAGATGGGTCTGACACATATTTGCGTAACATCGAGATGTGGAACACGTTGTGACTATTGGCTAGTGCTGGCGGTAGGGCTAGTCTATACGCAACTGGTCCCACTTTGTCCAATATCTCAAAAGGACCTATGAATCGGGGACTAAGCTTGCCTTTCTTCCCGAACCGCTTGACACCTTTCATAGGAGATATCTTCAGGAACACTTGATCTCCAACTTGGAATTCCACATCGCGTCGCTTGGCATCCGCATAGCTTTTCTGACTGCTTTGAGAAGCTATCATGCGCTGTCTAATAAGCGCTACTGCTTCTTGAGCTTGTCTAGAAGCTGCCTTTTTCCTACCTCGTCCCAGTGCAACGGTGATTGGCACCTTCTTCCATATAGCAACTCATAAGGTGCCATCCCGATCGTTGACTGGTAGTTGTTGTTGTACGAGAACTCGATAAGCGGCAAGTACTTGTTCCATGATCCTCCGATATCAAGTACACACGCGCGTAGCATATCCTCTAAAATCTGAATCGTACGCTCAGACTGCCCATCTGTCTGAGGATGAAAAGCTGTACTAAGACTTAACTTAGTACCCATAGCTTGCTGTAAACTCCCCCAAAATCTCGATGTAAACACCGATCCTTTATCTGACACTATCGTCTTGGGGATTCCATGCAACCGTACAATCTCTTGGATGTAGATGTCTGCATATTGGTCTGCCGTGTATGAAGTCTTAACAGGCAAGAAATGAGCCGACTTGGTTAGTCTATCTATTACTATCCAAGCGGAATCATGCTGCTTATTCGTCCTTGGCAAACCCGTCACGAAGTCCATAGCTATATCGTCCCACTTCCATTCTGGTACGCTAAGCGGTTGCAATAAACCTGCAGGTCGCTGATGCTCTGCTTTCACTTGCTGGCATATAAGACACTTAGATACATACTCCGCTATGTCCTTCGTCATCCCTGGCCACCAATAGATTGCCTTGACGTCATGAGTCATTTTGGTAGACCCTGGGTGAACTGAGTACGGGGTACTGTGCGCTTCTTCTAGGATCGTCTTCTTAATACTTTGATCATTTGGCACGCATACCCGATCCTTATATCTCAATAAGCCTTGGCTAGATATTGAGAAATCTGTAGTCTTGCCTTCTCTGACTGCATCCATATGTTCTGCTAGCGTGTCATCATGTCTCTGACCAATCTGTATGTCCTCTAGCAGATTCAATTGGATAGACAAGTTAGCCAGCTTGCCTATAACTACTTCTATTCCGGCACTGATCAGCTCCTGCTGTAGTGGCTTTTCTATTCCGGCTAAAGCTGCTAAATTCCCATAACTTTTCCTGCTAAGTTCATCGGCAACTACGTTCGCCTTCCCCGGGTGGTATAGGATTTCGCAGTCGTAATCCTTTACTAACTCCAACACCTGCACTGCCTTATGTTGAGCTCCTTCTGTGTAAAGAAGTATTTTAAACTCTTGTGGTCCGTATAAATCTCGCACCGTTCTCCGTAAAGATAATGGCGCCATATTTTTAACGCAAAGACCACCGCTACCAACTCCATATCGTGAGTTGGATAGTGCTGCTCATACTCCTTCAGTTGTCGTGAGGCGTAGGCTATCACCTTGTCATTTTGCATTAGCACGCAACCTAATCCTTGTTTTGATGCATCGCAGTAGACCACGAACTTATCGTTGGGTGTCGGTACACTGAGTACTGGTGCTGAGCAAAGCTTATCCTTAAGCAACTGAAAGCTTTCTTCACACTTATCATTCCAGTTAAACTTTTGTTGCTTCCGGGTTAGGTTGGTGAGCGGAGTGGCTATCTTAGAAAATCCCTCTACAAACTTCCTATAATAACCTGCTAACCCTAGAAAGCTTCTGACTTCAGATGCGTTCTTTGGTCTGGGCCAATCCTTCACGGCCTCTACCTTTGATGGGTCTACTGCAACTCTGTCTTTCGATATAATGTGCCCGAGGAACGCCACTTGCGAAAGCCAAAACTCGCATTTCTTGAACTTTGCGTAGAGTTGATGCTCCTTCAATTGCGTCAAAATCAACCTCAAATGTTCTTCGTGCTCTACTTCATCCTTGGAGTATATTAAAATGTCGTCGATGAACACAACGACGAATTTATCTAAGTAATCCTTGAAGACCCTATTCATTAAGTCCATAAACGCGGCTGGTGCGTTAGTAAGACCAAAAGACATAACCAAGAACTTGTAATTTCCACAACGAGTCCTAAAGGCTGTCTTAGGAATATCTTCTCCCTTTACTTTGAGTTGATGATACCCGGATCGTAAATCGATCTTTGAAAATACAGTCACGCCTCAGAGTTGATCAAACAAATCGTCGATCCGAGGTAGCGGGTACTTGTTCTTAATTGTCACTTTGTTCAGCTCACGATAGTCTATGCACATCCGCATACTTCCGTCCTTCTTCTTCACGAATAGTACCGGAGCTCCCCATGGTGAATGGCTTGGCCTAATAAAACCCAAGTCTAGGAGTTCTTGTAGCTGTGTCTTTAACTCCTTGAGTTCCGTAGGTGCCATCCGGTATGGTGCCTTAGAGATAGGCTCGGTGCCTGGTACTAATTCTATCGTGAAGTCTATTTCTCGAGTTGGCGGCAATCCTGGCAAGTCATCGGGAAATACCTCTGGAAATTCTTGTATAACACGGACATCTCCAACCTTAAGTGGTGTCTCCCTTTCCACATTCGTGATGCTGGCTAAGAATGCTTGACATCCTTTCTCCATCATTCTCTGAGCTTTGAGAGATGATACTAACGGGGTGCGTAATCCTGAAGCTTGTCCCATGAAGCATAATCTCTGGCCGTCAGGAGTCTCGAATGTCACCTTCTTGCGTTTGCAGTCGATGGTTGCGCCATGCCGTTCTAGCCAATCCATGTCTAGTATTACATCGAAGTCCTTGATTACCAGTTCTATCAGGTCTCCTTCTAGTTCTATGTCCTCAATCTTGATCGGTACGCCTCGTACTATCCGTGATGATAGAACTACTTTGCCCGAAGGCAACTCGGTTACAAACCTAGTTCTAAATCTTTCACAAGGTTTGTCTAGTTTTTCTATCATTCCTAACGAGATATATGAATGAGTTGATCCCGAATCAAATAATACATAACATAAGATATTGAGGATAGAAACCTGACCTATGACCACCTTGTTGCTAGCATCAGCCTCTCCTTGGGTTAAGGCAAAAACCCTAGCAGGAACCATCTTTTCGTCCTTCTTCCCTTCTGGCTTCTGCTGAGGACAATCTCTTTTACGATGCCCTTCCTGACCACAGTTAAAGCATTCCTTGGTGTTTGAGCGGCATTCTCCAGGATGCTTCTTCTGACACTTAGCACATGGCGGGTATTCTACGTAGCCCGGCCTATTTCCTCCATTATTCGTACGTGCCTTCTTATCGCTGTCGAACTTCTTGTTATCCGGATGCCGTCTTTTCTGGCCGTTACCGTTGTTGCTGGACTGATTGTTGCCATTATGCTTGCTGTTCCAACTGGTCTGAGGTTGACTCTACTGTCTAGGTTCAGGCTTTTCGGCTTCCTCTTTACTTACATTAGCCTGCAACCTCTCTACTTCGATTGCCGTCTCAAGAACGTCGGCATATGTAGTGTTCCCCGGGTTTGCTAGCTTAACCCCCATCTCGATCTTCGGTCGAAGTCCTCTAACAAACTTGTTCACCCTCAGAAAATTGGTTGGAACCATCTCAGAGGCGAACTTGGCTAAGCGGTCAAACTGACGAGCATATTCTGCCATTGATAAATTACCTTGCTTCAAGTTGGCAAACTCCTCAACTCTTGAAGCGAGTACAGCTTAGTTGTAGTACTTTTTGTGGAAGAGCTCCACAAATCGGTTCCATGTCATGGTGGCAGCATCATGAGATTGCTAGACCAAGTCCCACCATATCCTGGCATCCTTCTTGAGCAAAGACGAGATGCAGGATATGCGGTCCGCATTACTAAGATTCATATGCGTCAGAATCGGCTCCACATTCCTTAGCCACTCTTCTGCCTCAAAGGGGTCTGTAGTCCCTTCGAAGTTTGGAGCGTGCTGCTTGCGGAACCTCTCATACACTGGCTCCATGTTCAGTACTGGATATGGCGCGTAGTTCGTCACTGGCCATCCCGCATATGGACCAACTTGTTGGGGTGCTGGGGCCATTTGTTGTGGCTGCGGCTGCGGCGGAGGCTGAGGCTGAGTTTGAGCCTGTTGGCATTGTTGCTGTAAAAGTTCATCGACTTGCTGCCGTAGTCTGGCGATCTTTGCGGTTTTTTCAGCTGGTGGTGCCGGCGTGTTGCGGCGGGCGGTAGCACGCACTCCCCTTCGGCGAACTGGAGGGACTTCATTGGTTGCTGGGACGGCGTTGGAGGCGTTTCCGTTAGTGCGTGCAGATCTTCGGAGCGACATCGTAGCAGAGTTCTAACAGTTGAAAGAAACATGTTAGAACAGTACCTAATAGGCTCTAAGGCAAAAACTTATTCTAAAACAAACATATCTCGGACCTATTTATTATGAATTTTTATTGAAAGTTATATAAGTCTTTATTTATTATTTAGAGTGGGTTTCTATACTTAGAAAAACAAGTCATCTTTATTTTCTAAGTGTGTTTCTAATCATCCTATATGACTTAATTCTCAGGCTCGAAACTTATCTTTGTTCCAAAGTTAACCATATTGAGGGAGGGCTGGGATCAGTAAAATCGTTCCCACTACTATGGCCCCCTAACTCTCAATAAGGAAACTTGGTTCATTGATTTGTATCCACCCTCACCGAACTTAGTCATTATTCATTTTATTTATTACTTATTATGATTGCGAAAATAAAATTAAACTCATACATGATAATACAATAGCATGTTATTCATTTGGAAAAAAAAAATTTCACTTATTACAATCATGAAATAAAGAAAGAAATAAAACAAACAATGAAAACTACTATTCTAAAAATCGGGATCTTCTACATCCGATCCTTCATCTAGCATATCATCATCTATCTCCTCATAATCATCATTGTCATGAGCATCAAAATGTCCTCTAGGAAGGTTTGTGAGAATCCTATGTTTTTTCTCATTTGTGAATTGAAATTCGAATTTTGCAGTGAACCTAACTAAGAGGAAATAATATTGCATCGCTAATGGTAATTCATCCTCATCATTCATGGTTTCCCATATTTCTTCTAAGGCTGCTATTACAGGATGGAAATCTTTAAATAGCCTAATTATTAATACATATTGTTTCGTTGATCTCAACATTATTTGCTTAGACTCTTGAAGGTGGCCTATTTCTTGGTGGAACAAAAGCAGTCTTCGTGTGATTCTTTCTAGTGCTCCTACGGTGTTTCTTGGCTCCCTTATTCTTTTTAAGGCCTTAATGGCTCGAATATCTTGATAGGTTAACGGTCCGTCCATACTTAACTGAAAATATAAACACTAAGGTTGTTAGCTATACACATAAGCAAAATATCTTATAACTTAAATACTTACTTGGCGGTCAGATTCGGAGCTTTTGAGTGTGTGTATCGAGGAGAACTTCATGCGAAGGAACCGTTTTCTCTGATACCAACTGTAATGACCCAACTACTCTAGACTTTGGACCATTAACGAAAACTATACATAGACCCTAATCTTTAATAGAACTTTCAAGTGAAAAAGATCATACTTTATTAAAAACTTGTAAAAACCAATGTTAAAACTTACATAACTCAAAGTAGGATATGGGATCCCATTGTTTTAAAAAGAAAACATATCTTAATTTAAATGAAAAGAAATTACATAAATAGGTGTGGAAAAATTACACATAAACCATAAATAAAAGACTACATCCTCGAAATCGAACTCTCGACTCCTTGAATCCATTCATCACCGATACACATTCTCCCAAGCATCCACGAATCTTACCCGCCACTATAGCTACTTTCCTGCACATATAAACAAAAAGGAATGAGCCTAATGCCCAGCAAGGAAAATCTAACACATAGTTCATATACATAAATTTCATAAGAAACATAAAAACATAACATAATACTTATATCATACACATACTATAATGGCCATTATTACTTGGGGTCCCATAGACTAAACAAGTCATATGCCCATTAGATTAGTGGGGTCCTAGTAGCTAAGTAGGTCATATGCCCATAATCTGTTTGGGGCTTGTTAGTCATATGGGTCATATGCCCAAGCTTACATACATACATATCATAACACATTTCATAACATAAAAACATAAGATAACACATATAAAACATATAACATATGAATTCTATCCTATTTTCCTTACCAAAATACCAGGATAAGAGGTCAGAGGTGGGACTTTGGAACACTCCTAAGAACCATTTGAAAAAGAGTGAGTATAGAGAAGAAGAAAATTGAAAGGAATGGAAGGACTAAACCATTGAGAAAATACTTACCAAAAACTTATGTGTGAGTTCTTAGATTTCCTAACCAAAATAAGAATAAGGTTATAATAAGTAGAGGACTATGAGAACTTTAAAAGAAAAAGTACAGAAACGAACTAGAGTTTGGGTTACCTTGAAGACTTGTTAGACCAATCTAAACCTCGAACCGAAATACTATAAATCCTTACTTTCCCAAGTGTTTGATAAGCTTATGATGATCAAGCTTATGATTTCCCCACCCAAGTGTTTACACTCTCACACTCACCTAGCAACTTGCAGCCTCTGAACTTAGAGCAAAAGATGAATAATGGATGGGTACTAGGTCCTATTTATAGAGTTTAGGAATGAAAGGATCTTAATTTTACTTGAATAAAAATAATGGCTTTTTAGGTGAAAATAATTTGAATTGTTGTTCAGCAGAGGCTGAAGACTCGTTCAAAAAGGTGCTGGACTTATCAAGAGGTTGAAGGGCTGAATGGAAAATGATTTCAAAACTTTTCAAAATAAGCTGAAGGAGGCGATATATCGCCCCCTATAGGCGGTATATCGCCTGGACCATTATGCCCGAGGCAAACGTGCATCGTTTCGTGTTTTCCGTATCTACGTGCTGCGATATATCGCTCCCTATAGCTGCGATATATCGGCATTCGCTGATTATTTAAACACGAAATTACACATTTTTAGCTTAATTCAAATTGAGTAAACAACCTTGACTAAGCCCTCAAATGTATTCAAAGCTGCTGACTGGCCTTAGAGCATTCAAACTTTACCCTTATTAAATTTAATCCTAAAAATACTTAATCCTTAATCACCCATACATAACTTGTGCTTAAAATCCTATTGGTTCTTATCTAAACCTTATAGTTTAATAAATATTATCCTCAATATCAGTCATATTAATCAAACCTTAGGTTAAAATTAATATTCTTAAACTATAGGTTAAACTTAGAAAATCTACAAGTACTACTACGAGTGTCCAAATAAATCCCGGTCTGAACCAAAAATCCACAGTCATAAAGATAATACTATAATTACTATAATACTACTATCTAACTAGCTAAGTAAAGTTCTTGGACTCTACACCTGAAATCCTCTCTGGCTGCACTGTCTTGGCAAATCCTATTCTCTGCACTCTCAGCTATGAGTGCCTTCTCAACCACTTGTGCATAGGTAGTAACCCCAGCCACAGTGGTGATACGTACATCAGTGGTAATCTAGGCTGAAGCCCCTGCAAAAATCTCTCTCTCCTGGTCCCGTCAGTGGGCACCAGTTCCATGGAAAATTTTGCCAAACGATCAAATTTCAAGGCATACTCAGTGACTGACAAATTTCTCTGAAGTAGCCTAATGAATTCCTCAGCTTTAGCCGCCCTGATGGCATCATTGTAGTATTTCTTATTGAACAGAGTTTGAAGCTCTTCCCAGCTCAGGGCATTAACATTCTTGGTCTGGGTAATCACTTCCCACCAAATTCGGGTATCCTCCCGGAACATATAAGTGGCATAGGTCACCCTCTCATTACCAGATACCCTCATAAAATCAAGGATAGTGGTAATCATACTCATCCATTATTCTGCCTTTCCAGGATCTGTACTGCCCTCAAATACAGGAGGCTGCTGCTTCCTGAACCTTTCATAAAGAGGCTCCCACTTATTTCCAACCTCAGGCAGATGCTCTGCTACTGGCACCGACATAGGGGGTGCCTCTGTTACACTAGCCACTGCAGGCACTTGCTGCTGTCTCAGGAGACGAAGCTCTTCCCCTTGTCTCAACACTGTTGCTTGCAGATCACTGATTATCTGCTGCCAGTTTACAAGAGCTGGCTGTGGAATCTATGACTGGTCATTCTCCTGACCCTGACTATTATTATTCTGGCCTTGATAACTCTGGCCAGCTGAAGTATCTGTCTGCCGTGGATTCATTCTTATTTCTGATACCTTGCTGAAATAATGATCAATACGCCCAGTCAGGTAGTAATAACTAAACCTCTTGCCGCCTTATGGTCCAAGAACAAGCAGACAATTATCATATTCCACAGTCATACAAATATACATGCAGATACATGTTTATAGCATTTAACACTTAGCATGTATCACATAATAATTCGTAATCAACCATACTAATAAGTATGTTCCAGCAATTCCAGTATTAATTAGCACACATTTGTTGAGGATATAATATTTCAGGGCACAGGTTTAACATGGTGTCTCATGCATACAAGTAAAGCATATATACTATATTTAAGCAGTTATACATATAACTACATAAATAGTTATCAAACCATGAGTCAAGCTTGGCTTCAGTATTGTGTGTACATGCCCAGCCAGTCTACAGGAACCCTATCCTTGGCACGCTCTGATACCAAGTTGTAACGTCCTGGTTACCCCAGAACAGTTACGGTGAATGGTGAACCGGAAATTTGACCCGCTACCCGAGTCCTTTCGTTAAAAACGTGCTTCTAAGTGTTATTAACAGACTAAGGTGGAAAAACCAATAAAAAGTAAAGGATATATTTTATTCAATACATAAAAATGTTCATGGGCCCATCAAAACGTTTACAAGTTATTTACATCTCAAAATGGTCATCACTGTTCCAAATTTACAAACCCGCTGACCTAAGCGGGAAAAAATAGGGCAAACCTCTAGATCCTCTAAGAACTCCTTGGCCGTGGTGATCAAGCGGCTGCATATGTACACATCACCACCTAAGCTCTCCACTCAAGGCTGGGTGAGCTTTTCTTTCCCTTTACCTGCACCACATAGCACCCATGAGCCAAGGCCCAGCAAGAAAACACAATATAGCATGATATAATATCAACAATGATCGTCATAAACATTCAAGACTTTTAGTCCAAAACAGGTAAGTGACAGAGGAAAATTCATTAAGGTGGGTACAACTCCCTTTAGCCATGTGACGATAGGGTCACCGGGGCATAAGAGATAAGTGAACCTTTCACTAGCTTAAACAAGATAGGTGCATGATGACTAGTCACCAACATAACCTTCCTCATGCGATAGAGTCATAACCCTGGAACATCGTTCCCTAGCCATGCGACAACAGTCACCTAGGCCGTTGGCCCTGACTCTGAGTAACTAGCTTAGGCTAGTCAAGCGCTTATAAGTTTCATCGACCATAGGGTCAGTCCAGTGTGAATGCCTTAGTGTCATTCATCACTGATATTGATTAGATCTAATCTTCATTCGGCCCTGCGTTCAGGAGGCTTATGTCGTTTCTGACTCTTAGGTTAGTGATGCTCGACCAATGCCGTCCCTTACTAGTCAGTGCCATACACAAGAAAATAACATTCGCTAGCATTTAATATGTGATCCATGTCCACATTTATCAACCAACATGCCTCAACAACAATCATGCATGTCATATACATAGGGTGCAATTTTCTTACCTCAGGTTTGAGCGAGAAATATAATAAGAACAACTCCTGAGAATGATAAACCTTTTAGTTCCTTAGCGGTTACCTAATCACAACCAATTATATCCTCCATTAATGAAAATAAACATTAAAAGGGACTTAACCTAAACCCAACTCTCGGGACCTCGAAACATGCCCACACGGTGAGTAGATTCGATCCCGGGCCTTAAGGATTGAAACCCCAAGCCAAAAACCCTTAAGAACCACTCAAAACGAGATTCTGGAGGAACAGAGAAGTGCTACAGCACTGCTCCCTAGCGCCCCAGTGCTATACTCAGAACCCCCAACCACCCAGAAACCATCCTGTGTAGCGTTACAGCGCCCTTTGGTGGGCGCTGTAGCGCTACCCCCAGACCAGTTTCCCCCTGAAACTTCCTTCTTCGACTCCTTCAGTTCTAACTCGATTCCAATGCTTCCAAATCCCATTTTTGATGCCAAATGAACCCAAAAACCATCCTCACATACCCCAAACATCACAACCATAAGAACCCTAGCCAAAACTCCCAACAAAACCAAGCATCCAATCTAGAAATCTCAACTACAAATCTGAACTAAAACAGGGCAAACCAGAGAATTCAATGGCTAGAAACTTACCTCAAACTCAGATTATGATGCTCTTCAACAGTGGAACACACTCCCAAACTCCCAAGGCTTACTTCCCAAGCTTGAATCCTCAAGAATGGCTCAAAAATCACAAAGAGAGCTGAAGGAAAGAAGGTACGGGAGAAGCTTCAAATGATACTCTGTTTTTCTCTTCTTTCATAGCCTAAAATGGCTTATATATATCCTAGGGGTGAAAATACCAAAATGGCCCTAGGTCTAATAAGGGTTTCTAAAGGCCCCCAAGGGCAAAATTGGTATTTCCCACCTATCTCATTGATCATAATTAACGCTCTCCAATTCCCGATATTCTCAATAATCTCAAACACCAATAATCCATATCTCGTTACCCTTTAATTCCCGGCAACACTCTAATCATTAAAATCAACTCGAGACTCATCCCGAGCCCCGAACTTAAACCTCTTATGACTAGACCGCTAGTTAATATTCCATGATCATCTCATGCCGAATAGCTCGAACAGACCCACATTATAATGTGGTCTCAACAATATGACACCGACATTCATTCAAATATACAATTACGCCCTTAGCGGCCCAAATTACCAAAATACCCCTGTAATTAAATGTGGACCCACATGCATCCATTTAACATCATATTATAATATAATTCACATAAACATGCATTTTATCATTTAATGGCATAATTAAAGAGTTAAGGCCTTCCCGGCCTACTAATCCAGCCATTAAACCGCGTTAGGGATTCCGGGGCATCACAAAAAGAACATATCAAACTAGTTATAGAAACTAATGAACAACATTTAATCATCTCCAAGCTATTTATTGTTTCAAATATTGAAAAAGTAAGTTCACCTTATCACAATTTTTAAAATTTACTAATATATATTTATAGGGAGCGACTACAACGCATCCACTTTTATGACAACACTGATGCATCTTTTTTCTATTTTCGGCACCTTGATAGATATAATCCAAATTTTTTTTTATGACCGTGTACATTGTAGCTATATAGAACATCCGACAAATGTTCAAGAAATTCTAAATAAATTATGGTACTGAAAACAGGGTTTAAAGTGTTTGTTGTACTCATGCTTTTTTTTTTTTGTGTACGCGTGTAAAATTTGACAGTTTGAACTCTGTTTTTAGCTTCGTAAACTATTCAGAATTTCTTGAAAATTTTTGGGAAGTTCTGAATAACTACAATGTATATTGTCATATTAAAGAATTTAGGATTATATCTATCCAAATGCCGAAAATAGAAAAAGGACGCACCGGTGTAGTAAACAAATTGGATGTGTTGTAGTCGCTCCCTATATTTATAATCAAACAAATTGTTATGTCACATTTTATAAACTAAACAAATAACTAGAAAAACACACAAAATATTACTAAAATAACTTAAAAAAAGTTTTAATGATTCAAACTTATTCTTTGATGCTTGAAAACGCCTCTATAACAATGTTTGAAACTCAAACATCTATAAACATTCAACACGTTTTATATTTCTAGTAGTATATTAATAGGTTTAGCGCTTTTTTACCCACCCATATTTTTTGGTAGGTCAATGTTTTATTATTTCTTAATTTATAGCCATAGTGTTTTACCAATAAATATGTTGGAATGAAAAAATATGGCCCTGGCTCTCATTTTTCCCTCTATTTTTATTTAATTTATAATATTTAATTTAAATATATAATATGTGTGTGATATGTGTTAAAAATGCCATAGGTGTGTATTTATGTGTCAATATTAATCCTATGAGTGAAATCCTATTTGTCATGGGGTCCAGTGAAAAGCTGGCATGTGGTTAATGGAATAGTCACGCGTGGTTTAATGGAAAGGTGCCACATGGTCTAATGAGAATGTCCAACTTGGTTCGATCATGAGGTGTTATGTGGCCTAATCATGAGTTATTATGTGGCTCAATCATGATGTTGTTGTGTCATCCTACATGGAAAGCCACCTCGGTTGCCACATATGGTGACATGTTACATGTCATATTACATGATGTGTCATAAATACCAACTCAATAATGTGGGGTCTATGTTGACTTTTACATATTGATATGTTAATTGTAGGTAAATATACATTTCTTTACATACCTTTACCTACCAATACTATATTGGTAGAAATTAGTTGGTAAGGTTTTACCTACCAATAAGCTATCTTACTTATGCTTGATAGGTAAACATCCATTTTGTTTAAGTGAGATAATTAAATATTATTCGATCCCTAAATTTTACATTTATCGACTAAAATTTCCCTTATTTTTTATATTTTTTAAAATTTTGATGTTAAAAATAAAATGAGCATTTAATATAAAATAAATAAAAAAAAATTATTAAGAACTAAAAAAACATAGAAGCATGCATTAAAAAAATTGAATAATTATAACTAAAAATTATAAAAAAATGATAAGCACAAAAATAACATAGAATAAGTATTAAAAAACTATTAAGTTCAAACCAAAAATATATATAATTAAAATTTTTTATTTATTTTTAGCTTTTATTTATCAATTCTATAAATTATTTTCAAACTATTATAAATATATTAATTTAGAAAAAAAATTCAAATATAGATTTTATTTTACTTAATTTTGAATTTGGTTTATTTTATATTTTAGGTTTTGTAAATCAATTTTATAATTATATTTATAAAAAATTATATTAATACATTTTAAGTAATAATTTTTTTTTCGTTATCAAGAAAAGTTTGACTAAAAATAGGTATATGGGGTCATTTTTTATTGTTTAATATAACAAATGGTTAGTTTTAGATTTTTTGGAATGTTCGGTTAAACTTGGTAATGTAGGATCTTGTAATTTAAATTGTAACGACCCAAAATTACTAATAAGGCTTAAGGGCCTTGATTAGTGTGCCGAGAGGGCATAATTGGAAGTTATGTGAACTAGTGAAGTGTGTTATGCATGATTATGTGAAATGCATGTTTATGAGTATTGGATAAGCATGCTGGCCCTGTTTGGTTGTGAGGGCATAATTGTAATTTTGGCCCGTTAGGGCATAAATATGATTTTGTGTTAAACTGTTAAGACCGCATTATTATGTGGATATATGTGTTTGCAGCTGTTGGCACGAGGCGATCGTAGGGAGCAAGTAGCGTGAAAATCACAACGGGACCCGATACTTGATTTGGGGCAAGTCAAGGGGTATTTCGGGTATTAGATGATTATTTGGGATATTGGGTTAAGGAAATAAATAATTGGAGATATATTTGAGGTTAGGAAGTCTAGGCGGGAATATTGGGGACATTTACCATTTTTCCCTCGGGGACGTTTTCGGTACCCTGAGCCTTGGGATTAACTTAAGTACCTAAGGATAGACTAAGTAAACTTTAGAAAGCAGTGGAATAAAAGGTTAAACCGACTCTTCTCTCCCTCTTTTCTTCTCTCTCAAGGAACTCAATGAAAATCAAAGAATTTGTGGCTGGGAATTCAGTGGATTGGGGCTAGAGTCTTGAAAGATTAGTTCTATGTTTTGCTAAGGAATTCAATCAAGAACTGAGGTAAGATATAAGCTTTGTGCAAAGTGATAAATTCTGTGTTTTAGCTAGGTTTTGAGGTGTTTATGAATTTTGATATTGAAGGGTTGGATTGAAGCTGAAACTTGGAAGTTAGCTCAGGAATCCTTTAGAGAATTGATTCAACAGAGAAGGTAAACTCCAATTCTCGTTTTGGTGTTTGAATTCTGAGCATTTATGACTGGTTTTCTTGTGTTCTTGAGCTGTTGAGTTTCAGAAATTAAAATGGGATTTTAATGAGTTTTTAGACTAGATTTCTGCTGGGTTTTGCTGCTGGAAACATGTTAGAATGTTGGGATAGTTGAGTTATGTTATTGGGGTGGTCTAGGGTGGATTTGGGTGATGTTTGAATATTAAAAATGGTAGTTTTTCTGGGTTCGCGGGGCTGGGTCACGGCTCTGTTCTAGAGTGCCGCGGCCCTTCGGACCAAGGAAGAGTTAGGAGGGCTCTGAGATGAGGGAGTTTCGCAGTGCGTGTCTGTGGTTAGAGAGGCCTAGCCTCTGTTTTAGGGGGCGGGCCGCGGCACAGGTTTCAGGGGCTACAGCCCTTAAGGGCATTTGTGGCCATTTGGAGTTTTAAGCGTGGGAACCTATCCTTTGGTGCTCGGGATCGATCCCACTACCGTGTTTGGTGGAATTCGATGTCCCGAAGGCTAGAATTCTATCCGGAATCCCTTATGTAATTATTGATGGAATCCTTTATCATGGTTGTGACTAGGTGTACACTTGGGCTAGGAGCAGGATCGTGCTCGGGGGTAGTCTTTTCTAATTAAAGCACTTGGAACTAAAGGTAAGAGAAATGCACCCGGTTGGAAATATATAATGGGACTAAGGGTTCTCTATCTTGTATGCTTTGAAAGAATGGTATTATGCCATGTATAATGAAAATGGATGGTATCACGCCATGTAAATAGTAAATGAGCCGCCTAAGTGTGCCAGAGTTTACACATGTGCATAGGGCGCGGCTCAGCCACTGGTAGCTGAGGACAGCTTATTATGCACTGAGCTCGATTTAAGCGGGCCAGAGTCAGTGGGATAAACTGAGGGTGCGGCCTAAGTTGTCGGCCCTAATTATCATGTGATTTGATTGTAATTATGATATGCTGGTTAGTTTAATGGCAGACTGTTAGCTTGTTGACTATTATCGTTGAATGGATGAATGTTGTGTTCTGTGGAGTACCTGGTTATGTTTTGTGAAATAATTGAGTATTATTAGTGATTGTGTCTTAAATGTTATGTTTTCTTGATGGGCCTTGGCTCATGGGTGCTACGTGGTGCAGGTCAGGGCAAGGGTAAGGCATGTTGACCATGGGTTGGAGAGCTCTGGGGGCGAGGTGTACATTGTCAGCTGCTCGGTCGCCACGGTCGAGGATTTGTACAGGAACGAGAACCTAAAACGTGTATTTTATTCATTAGAGTGGCTTGGTTATTTATAAGCTTTGGAAATTCTGCAATTATGTTATTTAAACCTTAATTTTGGATCCCATGTACCAAACTTGTATTTTAAATGAAAATTATTCGTTTATAACCAAAATCTTTTAAACCTAACCTGTTTGTAACATTAGATTCACATTTTTAATCAAATGACTTGATTAGCAAGTCTCTCACTATTTCAAACACACAGTGTAACAGTCTTTGTTATCCAGGGCGTTACATAAATATAGATGCATGCTTCTAATTATTTTTCAAAAAACATAATAGAAACATAGAATCGCATTACATACATTTAAACTTCAAATTCGTAAATTAATACAAACACAAAGATGTAGAAACTTACGAATATGCAACGAAACAATGTCGCATTCCTTTATATTCTCTATGCGTTTGTCATTTTTGAATACTAGGAATTGTCAAGAATCTAAACCGCTTAGACTATGAGAAAGTCTTCCAAGGAGGGAAGAAGAATCTTTCGACTTTGCTATAGCCCCATTATTGTCACAATACAATATGAGTGGTTTATCCATTCTTGGAATAACACCGAGATCCGTGTAGAACTTCTTCAACCAGACTATTTCCTTAGCTGCCTCAGACGAGCTATGTACTCAGCTCTATGCTAGAATCTGAAATGGTAGACTGCTTATCACTTCTCCAAATCACAACTCCACCCCGAACAGTAAACACCATTCTAGAAGTAGACTTTCTATCATCGAAATTCGTCTGAAAATCAAAATCAGTGTTGCCTATCAGGTCCAGTGATATAACGCCCTGGTTATCCAAGACTGTTACACTGTGTATTTTAAATAGGGCTAAACCCACTAAATGAGTCATTTGGCCATAAACGTGCAACTAAATGTGATTCATGGTCCAAGGTTAAAATTTTTGATCAAAAGGGATATATATCTCATTAATATGCTAAATTGTACATGGGATCCCATAATAAACATTTACAAGTTGTTTACAGTTCCAAAAGGTTAATTACAAATCAAAAGTTAAAATCCACCGACCTAAACGACAAAAATAGGGTTTAACCTTAGTTCTTCTAAGAAACCTTGGCGATGGTGGTCAAGCAGTCGCATATGTACATGTCGCCACCTAAGCTTTCCAACTCATGGCTGGTCCAGCTTCCCTTTCCCTTTACCTGAATCACATAGCACCCATGAGCCAAGGCCCAGCAAGAAAACTTAAACATGCTCGTAGGCAGTGAATAACACGTTACCAAACCATAATAAGCATGCCTGGCAATAATAAGCCTTCTCATGCATGCATACCATTCATCTAAATGACTACTCCGTCATATGGGGCCAGATGCCCTAATTAAATGATTAATGAATCATAGTGGGGCCCAGTGCCCAATCCACATGATTAATAAATCATACCAGGGCTCAGCGCCCCATGATATGGGATTAATAAGTCACCCCATGGTCGATTGCCCTATCCTCTATATAACCAGCCTTAGAGCTGGCCTAGCGTATCTGACACTTAGTTTTCCAAGACCATTGGGTCGAATAAGCATATGATGCATTCCTAATTAGATCTAACCAAAACAACCAGCGCTCGAAGCACTATTTCTGCCCTAGACTCATAAGTCAATGATTTTCTCAATCAGATCATACAGACATGCATTCATTATACAACAAATATCCAGATACAGAGCATTCAACATGATTAATCA
This sequence comes from Humulus lupulus, assembly GCF_963169125.1. Classification (NCBI taxonomy): domain Eukaryota; kingdom Viridiplantae; phylum Streptophyta; class Magnoliopsida; order Rosales; family Cannabaceae; genus Humulus; species Humulus lupulus. Next base: position 52,731,459 of record NC_084796.1, on the reverse strand, counting down.
ATCAATCATAGGCATAATCATAATCATGCACATTTACAGGGCCTTTGCCCTAACTAAATATATTTCCAATGTTCGGGCCAAGCCCTAATCATGTACATTACATATTGGGTACAGTTTTCTTACCTCAGGTCTGAGTGTAATATACAATAAGAACGACCCTCGAGCAAGATCCTAATCCTGAGCCCTAGTGATAACCTAGTCATAAGCAAGTATAGAATCCCATCAATAACGAGTAATTAAAGGCTTTTGGACCGAGTCCTAGCCTCCGGGACGTCGAATCCTACTAAACCGGGTAGGAGGATAAATCCGGAGCCCTAAGATTTGAGTTCCCGCACTCAAAACACTTTCTGGCTAAAATCCTCTATTTGCGTCGCGGTGCCCCACCATTAGAGTTACTGCTCTCACAAACAGAGAGCCCAGCCCCAAATCACTCAAGACACGGGTTGCGGCTTAACCCTACTTCAGGAAACTTCCTTAACACCTAAGTTCATGAGGGTCGCGGCGCGACCCTGCGAACTTAGCTTTTTTAGATCCAAACCTTCCCAAAAATCACACCAAAACTGTACCAAACTCACCATTCAATCTCACAACATCCCTAAAACCTCCCACGCAACAAAACCCACCTTTACGATGGATCAAAAACTCACCAAACCGTAATATCCAAATCAAAACTAAAGAAACTTAAAAAAATGGAAACATAGAAATTCAAAGCTTAAATTATCTCTGATTAAGTTATTTTCCAGCTAAATCCTCCTGTTATTAAGCTACTAATCTTCGTTATAATCGTTACGACCCTAACCTTGTCTGAATCTGACCCCTAAATCTCAAGTTTCCTTCGAAAATGCTATCGAGCTTCAAGTGCGTGAACGGGAGAGAGAACAAACGTGTTTGAATGTATTTCTATTTATGACAAGTCACTTAGGGCTCGAGTAATCTTAAGTAAATCTTAGGGTTGGGGTACCCAAAAACATCCCCGGGGGTAAAATGGTCAAAATCCCTAGAATTCCCTCTTGTTCTTGCTAACTGCAAATATATCATCGAATATTCTTTCCCATTACTCAATATCTCAGTAATGTACTAAATATCCAAAATACCCCTTGACTCACCCCGAGTCAAGTATTGGTCTCGTTGTGACTTTGCTCCCTATGATCATCTCATGTCGAGTAACCCAAATATATCCACATAATAATGTGGTCTCACACATATATCACTTATATCCCAAATATACCCATAACGACCAAATTACGTAAATTTCCCTTCTGATAATAAACGACCCCTCATGCATATTTAATACACCTAAACATGCATATCAAATCATATTATAATATAACTCACATAATCATACAATAATACACATAAATATCACATAAATTCATAATTTTCCATAGTTTGTCATCCTAACCCCCTAATCAAGGCCCTAAGCCTTATTAGGTAATTTGGTACGTTATAAGTGAACCACTCAGATAGACCAACATATAATTATTTTTCCTTCGTAGATGCTTCAGTATGTGCTTCAGCGATTCCCAATGTTCTCTAAAAGGATTTGACTGGTACTTGCTTACAACTCTCACTGCATAGCAGATGTCCATTCTAGTGCATAGTGTGAACACCACAAATACGCGCTTAGGTGCCTAGGCGCACTACCATCTCGCGGAGCCCATTCATGTCGCGAGGCCTAGGCGTACAACCCCTCTCCCAGAGCCCAGTCATCTCGTGAGGCCTAGGCGTGCCGCCCCTCTCGCGGAGCCCAGCCATCTCGCTAGGCCGAGGTGCACCGCCCATCTCACGAAGCCCAGCAATGTCTCGAGGCTTAGGAGCACCACCCCTCTCGCGGAGCCCAGCCATCTCGCGAGGACTAGGCGCACCGTCCCTCTCGCGGAGCTTAGCAATCTCACGAAGCCGAGGCACACCGCCTATCTAGCGGAGCCCCGCCCTGTCGCGAGGCCTAGGTGCATAACCCCTCTCGTGGAGCCTAGCCTTCTTGCGAGGCTGAGGTGCACTGCCCATCTCGTAGTGCCCAGTCATCTCGCGAGGCCTAGGAACCACAAGGAGCCCAGCCATCTCGCGAGGTCTAGGCACACCGCCCCTCTCGCGGAGCCTAGCCATCTCACGAGGCCTACGGACGTTGCCTTCCTACGAGGTATGCACTTTGCACGCTCCCATGTCTCCTACGGAGCCCCGCCTCATGCAAGGCATCTCGTGTGGCCGCCCTAAGTGCCCTGTTTTGCACCTTACCAATCTCGCGAGGCGGGGCCTCATCTACAAGCGCCACACGCCAACGACCCAAGGGCCCCCTCTCGCGCCGCGACCTTTGCATGCACCAGGTGTCTCACAAAATGCGCCTCAAGATCGTGTCTCCTATGATGACCTACAGAGTTTTCATTTAGAGGTAAAAACCTAAGTATAATTCATTGTTATCATACAAGTATGAAGCTTGTATGGGGTACGACCTTTAAGACCCCGTATGTCTGATCCGAATACCCATGCCAGACAAGTAGTGGGAGTACGAGGAGTGGTGACATGGCCTGCATGTCTCTGACCCTATATCAGAGTCGACACTACAACCACCTGCACCACAACGTCTGGTACCACTTCCCTGACACTCGTACTAGGTGAGTAGTGGAGGAACAATCGAGTACTAAAGTGGAGGTGCTCCCATAGACTCTGACCATGTATTGGAGCCGACACCAATACACCTGATACCACTCCCCTGATAATGTACTTGTGTACAGTTTGGTCCCCTGGACCACAATGTATCAGGGGTCATTAGAGCCCACTATAAAGGGAACCCCACTTCAACATTGAAAGGGATTGGAAAAACACTGTAGCTTTATACCAAAGAGAAATGCAAGTTCTTTTTCACATTTTCATTATGCAACTATTTTCTAAGTTTATGATTAGATTTTTGAAGTTCTTTATTTATAAGCACTATACTTTGATTTTTCGAACTTAACATCGTTGATGAGTTCTCCACCCAAAAATGTGGTGGCCCCAAAGGAGCTCGAGGTTCACGAAGATGAAAGGGAGGCATCGTCCCCGGCCATCCCACCTAATGAGAATCGTCCAAGGTCAACAATTGCCCCTCCAAGAGATGCCAGTGAGTTCCCGCCCCCAAGACCGCCGCAGGTGCCTAACTCCGGCCGGCAAGATCTGGGACCATCGACGCACAGACCTGACAAGTATCCCCGGGTCCATTCTGTGAGCTTGAGTTCTAGATCTCAATTTTACAAAGAGGAGATACGTGAAATGCACCGTAAGAACCAAAGGCTAGAAACCACCTTAGAGAACATGCAAGAGGTGTTGAATGGCCTGCTACAAGGGAAATCAAACATATCTCTCCCTAGGTGAAAAAAGAGAGGTTGAGAGGGGGCAGAGACCACAGTCCCAATGGACGATGGGAGGACTCGATTCTAAACCAATAATACCCCCCAGACAAAGCAGCACGAATGTCCTGGACCACCGAAGCAGCCCCAGAGGCCAGGGCAGAAGAACAACGCTGGCCCTAGTAACGAAGTCGAAGTTACCTCAAGGAAAACACCCTCAGATTTACGAGAGGAACTCAATAAGAAAATGGCGGATAAAATGACTATACCTCCTATGGTGCCCCGGGAAGGCAAAGGAAAGGGAGATGCTAACCTGTCCACATTGAGAGACTCCTTGAACAAGAGGAAAAAAGACCTAGACACAAAAATAAGGAGCCTACGGAGCAAGATCATCACTACATCAAGAGGACAAGCCATTAAGGGCGAGTTCGACCATGAATCGCCTTCATTATGGAAATCCAAGCCATCCGGCTCCCAGCCAACTTCAAGGAGCCTCATATGACCCCATATGAAGGAAACACATATCCAAGTACCATCTGGACGCATTTAAAGTTGAGGGGGATTAGTAGCGGAGCCAGGTGAAATTGCTTTGCTGTCACATTACAAGGATCTGCGTACAAATGGTTCAAAAGACTTCGACCAAGGTCTATTAGGTCTTGGCAACAATTTTCTGATAAATTTCTCCAACAACATCACGTCGTGCGTGATTACACAATGTCGGGCACCGGCCTCGCTAATGTGAAACAAGGAGAAAATGAGAGTATGAAGAGCTACATCCACATGTTCAATATGGAGGAAGCCAAGGTAGATAGCTTGACCCATAGAGAGCTAAAAATTGCCATCACGGTCGGAGTACGCCTGGGAAGTAAGTTATGGGATAACATGCTCAACAGAGAGGTCATAGATTTGGATGATTTCTACGAGCGGGCACATAAATATATTCGCGTAGAGGATGGCCACAAAATCCTTAAGGCTGGAAAAGGCCAGTCCCCACAAAAACCCTCAATTCGAGAAAGCCAAAGCGGTGCAAAAAAGAAGAGGGTCTATGAAGGAGCAAGAGATGAATGAACTTGGAAACCCCAGCGCACTGATGAGCGCAAGCAAGGCCCCTACACCTTTTATATTGACCTATCCACGATAGGGAACATATTTTCATCAAGAATGAAAACCAGGTCCCTTTCAAAAGGCCCCCGCCAATGAAAAAAGACTGGTCAAAAAGAGACCCTAGCAAATATTGCCAGTATCACAAAGATATCGGCCACACAACCACTAAATGCAACCATTTGAAAATAGAAATCGAAGAGCTTATAAGCAGGGGACACTTGGGTAGATATGCTCGCAAAGAGAACCAAAGGCCAGAAGAAGGGGTATCCTCGCAACGGGCACAAGAGGTGGCCCCGGAGGTACAAGGAGAAGTTAGGACCATTTTTGGAGGGCCAGGATTCGGAGGCGAATCAAGGAAGGGGTGAGACAAATATGCCAGGGAGGCCAAACGAAGTCCACCACCATGCGTCTTAATTTTGGAGCAACACCCCTCAAAGAGTTTCAGGGGTGAGAATGACTCGATAACTTTCACCGAAGAAGACAAACGGGGTGTACATTTCCCTCATAATGACCCCTTGGTGCTGAATGTCCAACTTGCGAACATGAGGGTACATTGGGTCATGGTGGATAATGGAAGCTCTGTAGACATCCTGTATCACCCTGCTTTGAAGAAGATGGGACTAAACATCCGGCACCTGAAGCCCTACAATACCTCCTTTTACGGATTTACAGGGGATTCGATACAGCCCCTAGGTGCAATTGAGTTAGCCCTCACCATGGGGGAACAACCCAGGCAAACCACCATAATGGCAAACTTTGTCGTGGTGGATTGCACCTCAGCCTTCAATGCGGTATTAGGGAGATCCTTCCTAAGAGAATTAAAGGTGATAACTTCTGTGTACCACTTAGCTATGAAATTTCCAACTCCTGGGGGAACAGCAAGCATGAAAGGAGAGCAGAAGGAAGCGAGGGAATGTTATAACATATCCCTCCGCAAGGCCACAAAGCCATCGGTGCCTATGGAAATGGATGTGCATGAAGGCGCGAACCCGCACGAGTTTGACCAGTGAGTTGCAGAAGAACCTAGAGCCGAGCCGGTAGAGGAGTTGGAAGAAGTCACGGTCATGAATGAGCCATTGAGAAAGTCGAAGGTAGGAAGAAACCTTACGAGTATCATGAAGGATAAGCTGGTAGAATTTCTGAAAGCCAACCTCGACGTATTCGCCTGGAGTCACGAGGAGATGGTAGGAATAGACCCATCAGTCATGTGTCATCACTAAAACATCGACCCAAAAGCAAGGCCTATGAGGCAAAAAAGGAGAGCGCTAAACCCAAAAAGATACGCAGCCCTAAAAGAAGAGGTTGACAAGTTGAAGGAAAATGGGTTTATCCGAGAGGCATTCTATCCAATATGGGTATCAAACCCAGTGTTAGTCCGAAAGCCCAACGGAAAGTGGAGGACTAGTGTGGACTTTACTAACCTCAATAAAGCCTGCCCTGTGGATAGCTTCCTGCTTCTTAGGATAGACCAGTTAGTAGATGCCACGGGGGGACATGAGCTACTTAGCTTCATGGATGCATATTCTGGGTACAACCAAATACCCATGAACCCGGCCGATGAAGAACACACTTTGTTCATAACAGACAAGGGGCTTTATTGCTACAAAGTGATGCCTTTTGGTTTAAAGAATGCAGGTGCTACTTATCAAAGGCTGGTGAAGAGAATGTTTGCGAATCAAATAGGAAGGAATAGGGAAGTATACGTGGACGATATGCTGGTAAAGACAAAGAATGCAGAAGAGCTCACAAATGATCTCAGGAAGATGTCCGGCACCCTCCGAAAGTTCAGAATGAAGCTAAACCCACTCAAGTGCACCTTCAGAGTTTCATCAGGGAAGTTCCTGGGTTTTATGGTGAATTCCCGAGGTATCAAGGCCAACCCTGACAAAATCATGGCATTGCTAGAAATGAGCCCACCACGAAGCAAGAAGGAGGTGCAGTGCTTAACAGGTTGAGTAGCAACCCTCAATAGGTTCTTCTCTAGGTCCACTAACAAATGCCTCCATTTCTTCAACATCCTAAAAGGGAGCAAAAAGTTTGCTTCGGATGATGATTGTTAGGAAGCCTTCACCAAGGTAAAGGAACACCTTGGAAAACCACCCCTTTTAGCCAAGCCAGAAAAAGGGGAAAAGTTGTACTTGTATTTAGCCGTATCAGAGCATGTATAAGTGTCGCCTTGGTCAAAGGAGAAAAGAAGCATCAGCAGCTCGTGTACCATGTGACCAAGTGGTTGGTAGATGCAGAAACTCGGTACCCAGAAATAGAGAAGTTGGCATATGCCTTGATAGTGGCTTCTCGAAAGTTGAGACCCTATTTTCATGCTCATGCTATCGAGGTGCTCACCAACACCCCTTTGCGTCAAATCTTTCACAAACTGGAAACTTCAGGAAGGTTGTTAAAGTGGTTGATTGAATTAAGTCAATTTGACATCACTTACACCCCAAGGACCTCAATCAACGGGCAGGTACTTGCAGACTTTATAGTCGAGTTTGCACATGGACCCCATGAGGAGGGAGAAGTAGAAGAGAATGAACGGGCACATGAAGGGGAAAAGCACCCTGAAGAATGGAGCCTCCATGTAGATGGGGCATCTAACAAAGGAGAAGCCGGTGTTGGCATAGTGATGACGGGACCTGAGGGGCACAAGATGTATTGCGCCTTAAGATTCAGATTTGAAGCTTCCGACAATGAAGCAGAGTAGGAGGTACTGTTGGCTAGCCGGCGGCTAGCTAAGGAGTTAAAGGTAACCCATTTTCATATCTTTAGTGACTCACAGCTGGTAGTGTTTTCAGGTGAAGGGTGAATATCAAGCTAGAGGCCCAAAAATGGCTTCATATCTCGCCAAGGTGAAAGGGTATTTTGATTAGTTCAAAAAATACACCATAGAACAGATCCCGAGGGAGCAAAACACAAACATTGATGCTCTCGCGAAACTCGCCTCTACTCGAAACTAAGACACACTTGAGTCCATCCTAGTGGAATACCTCTCCAAGATGAGCATAGTAGAAGAAAAGATCCGTATGGTCAATAGCCCTGAAGAGTCATGGTTTGCACCCATCATGAGGTACTTAAATGATGGGACCTTGCCTTTGGACAAAAAAGATGCCCGTAAGCTGACTTACAAAGCCTCCCAATACACCCTAGTAGATGGAGTCTTATATAAGAGAGGCTTCTCTACGCCGCTCCTACGGTGCGTAGATAAGGGAGATGCTTTAAAAATTCTGCGAGAGATACATGAAGGGGAATGTATAAATCATGCTGGGGGGAAATCCACGGCAAAAAAGGTCATCTGCTAGGGGTATTATTAGCCTACCATGGAGAAGAACGCGAGCAATTTTGCAAAAAGGTGTGACAAGTGCCAGAGGCATGCAAATTACCCCAGACAGTCACCAAATGAGCTGGTGAGCATGACCAATCTATGGCCCTTCGCTTTGTGGGGGATTGACTTGATTGGAGTGTTGCTAGGAGGAAGAGGAGGAGCAAAATACGCGGTGGTAGCAGTCGATTATTTTATTAAATGGGTGGAAGTGGAGCCTCTAGTCAACATAACGGCTAAGCAAATCACCACCTTCATCAACAAATTAATCGTCTGCAGGTTTGGAGTACCCTACAAGATAATCTTCGACAATGGGACTCAATTTGAAGGGGGAATGTTCGAGGAATATTGTAGGGAAAAGGGAATCAAAAGGAGTTTCTCCGCTGTACTACATCCACAAGCCAATGGACAAGTGGGGGCCATCAACAAGATCCTAAAAAGGAACTTGAAAACAAAATTGGAAAAGTTGAAAGGAGCCTGGGTTGAAGAACTTCCCAATGTGCTTTGGGCCTACAGGACCATGCCTCGTTCCACCACTGGAGAGACGCCTTTCGCCTTAGCTTATGGCTGCGAGGCTTTCCTTCCAATAGAAATGAAGATTAACTCCATCCGCACACAAGCATATGATGACCAGGCTAATACCGCAACATTGGCCGGGAATTTGGACCTGTTTGAAGCTAGGAGAGAAAGGACACAACTAAGGCTGGCAACATATCAGCAACGAGCCATAAGATACTATAATTCAAGGGTGCGAGAGAGGGCATTCAGATTTGGAGACCTCATATTGCAAAAAGTCCTCCCCAACACTCGAGATCCTAGCGCGGGTGTGTTAGGAGCAAACTGGGAAGGGCCCTACAAGGTTTCCCAGGTTGTGCCCCCTAACACCTACAAGCTTGTACGCTTGGATGATACCATGGTACCTAGAGCATGGAACGCATAACATCTAAAGAAATATTATCAGTAAGATCTCCATGTTGAGGAAAGAATGTCATTGTTTTGTCTAACGTGCAAGTTAAATGTAATAGCTATATGTTAAACTTGGACTCCTTAATAGGTAGTAAGAACGGAGTCACATTAAGTTACCATGTACTTCACTCATTTCCAATGAATATGTTGTGGCATTAAATCAATACGTAGTAAGAACTCTTGTTTGAGCAAAATGATCGCACTATCTAAACATCATTTACAATGATTATCAAAATGCGTGAATGAAATGATCAAAGTGCCTGCCGAGATAAATCTCGCCAACCACTTGGGGGTAGGGTATATAGCCAAAAAAGGGTCCTAAACGAGACCCTCATATATAAAAAAGGGTCCTAAACGAGACCCTTATATATATATAAAACCCTTATAAATAAAGAAGAAGACCTTGCAAGGCATCACTTGAGTTCACGAGGATTAGCTACCCTTGGGAACATCAAGGAGGTCAAAAGGTCCTACAAGAAAAGCCTTCTAATAAAAGCAGATGCTTCGACGAGAGGAAAGGCCTTAGGAAGAGCACCCACCAATGCCTAGAGCGGCCACCAAGCCGTCTAGCAAAAAAGGGTCCTAAAAGAGACCCTTGCAAAAATAGTACTATGAATAATGACGAGGAGGACGCTTCTCGCAAGAAATAATAAGCGCGCACAAAAATATATAAAAGGATAACTAGAACCCAAAGGGTCAATAAATCCTTATAGATACAATAAAGAGGCACCAAAGAGAGACCTATTGAACCCCTTTTAATGGGATCCAAAGGACCTCAAGCTTGATAAATAAAAAAGTATTTGTAAAAAAAAAGAGAACCTATCGAACCCCATTGTGCGGGCTCAAAAGGACCTCAAACATAGAGGAAAAAAAGCGAATGATCACATATGTACATATATACAAAAAAAAAAAAAAGAGTTTCGATAATGTAACAGGACTCAAAGAAATTAAAAACAAAATAAGGCTCAAATGAGCATACAACCACATTGAACTGAACGGTAAAAAATGCAGAAGCAAGATCTTAAGGCCTCCTGCCATAGGCGTTCCACTCAGCCACCCTGGCAATGACGTGCGAACCAAAGGAGGAGAAATCGAAGTTAGGATTTTGCCTCCATACTTCGTAGAGGGCGCGCTCTATGGATTTATACTCAATATCGGCCAAATTCGCCTCTAAGGAAGTGACACTCTCCTGCAACATTGCGATTTTGGCCTTTGCTCCCTTAAGATCGGCCTCTAAGCGAGTCACCTTCTCTTGCAGCATCACGGCCTTGGAAGTCGCCCTCTTCTTCTTTTTTGGTGATGAAGAGGCCTTCGCCAGGGCCTTCTCAAGCTTAAGGTTGGTTTCAATAAGTTCCCTCTCGAGCCCCTAAACCTTGACTGTTAGACAGTCCCTTTCAACATTCAACGAGGAGAGGTCGTGCGCCGAGTCGGCAAATTGTTTGGCCACTGTATAAGTCTACACAAGTAAGATAACAATAATGATGATGAGAAAAAAAAGGGGGTAAGGTCGATGTAAGATGCATGAGCTCACCTAAGTGGTGGAGCGCACAAGAGTCTCCCCAAGCTCTAACATGGTGGAACTCCCGAGACCTCTCCAATCAGCCTCAGGAAGATCCCCGATGACCCGGATATACCGTTGCCCATAAGAGATCGCCATGCGTCCCACCCAAGGCGCCCCTTCTGAATGAGGGGCGCCTAGCTGGGTAGGGACAGATGACCCGCTCACCGAAGGAGGGGGATGCAGGAATATCAGGAAAATGAGCCACGACGAACCAGTATTGAGGGAAGCACGAGGGAAAGCATCGTAGTCCTCAGAAAAGGGACAGATGAAGCCCCTTGGCATGGCCTATTCGTTGTGGGAGTAAGAGGCCACGTCATGGTCCATAGGGGCTAAAGGAAGGCACTCCCTAGGAGACAGAGATGATCGGTGAGGTCGCATGTGTTCTTGGGAAATCGCCGCATCCAAGTGAGGCTCAGCTAAAATTGCCTTTTTCCTCCGCTCTGAAATATGCCACAGTAACTCAGGCTCTGAAACCGTGGATAGCTTGTAATGGTTGAGGTTGGTCACGGTGAAGTAGCCATTTTCTTAACAGGGTCAGTATCGAGAAATTTGTCCACCGCATCCGCCTCCAACTCGGAAACGTCGGGAATGATGAAGTTCTCTGCACAATCAACACAGTTTCCAATATGAACATAAGTTCCAAAACAGTAAATTCAAAATAAATAAAAAATAAAAAAACTTGAAGTACTTACTAGGATATGATCGAAAGTGCACACAAACAGAAATGGGACCTTTCACGAAGAAGAAGAAGTCTTGCTTCCAGGTCCCTGGGTTGGACACAGAACCCTCTATCAAGGAGACTTGAGAATTGGCTTTCTGTAGGAAATAAAAGCCTTTGGATCTAGGAGTGGGCATGACGTTGTACATGTAATGCACCTCTTGAGCCGAGGGAGCATGCCCGTTAAGCTCCATAAACGCCATGTAGAGGCAGCTCAAAGTCAGCAAACTATTGGGTGCCAACTGGAGCGGAGCAAGGTCGAAATGGTTGAGAACCATGGTGAAAAATGGGTGTAATGGAATTGTACCATCTGCCTTCAAGATATGCTCACTCATGATCACATATCCCTGAGCAGGGTTATCAGCCCGACACTTGTTCGAAGGAACGTATAACTTGTACTCCTTGCCAACACGGTATTTCTCTGCTAATTCTAGAAATTTGTTTTCAGACCAGGGTCTGGCTTCTCAGGGGCCACCTGTCGCCGTACTTTCTTTGACATATCTGCAAAACCAAAAGAAAAAGGTGAGGTAGAAACAGGGTACTTTACCCTCCATTTTTTCTTCCTAGCAAGGGTCTTCCACCGAGGCATTGAGTGTGAAAGCGGTAAGCAAGGGTAGACCGAGAACAAGGGTTGAGGAGAAACCGGGATGACCCAATGACAATCATAAGGGGGAAACGGGGAAAGAGGTTCAGGCGGGAGATTTCCCTCCGTAAACTCCAACTCCATCTGCAGATCTAAAAGGGTCACCCTAAGGTTTGCTATATGGTCGTTAAGTTCAAGGGGGAAAGATACTTCGTCGCCCCTTAGAACTGAATCTATTTCGCTCTCCACCACCCATATTTTATGTCTAAGTTCAACCATATGCTCAAGATGACGTATACGGGCCTGCCTCAAAGTGTCATAGTCTTGGTGGGGGTTGTCTTCGGGGGACTCTGAGTCTGAAGAAAAGTCTACAAACTCGACCCCTAAAGGAGCACCGGATGATCCTTCACATGCCATGGGACCTTGTCTTGTAAGTAATTGGGGTTCACATATAAATGAGAGGATTGATACAAAACACAAAGGAATGGGCTCAAAACCTCTAGGCACAAGCGCTCTAAATGACCAACTACGGGGTATGAACGAGGGCATGTAACCAGGTTAACTCACGACGAGCTCTGGCCGAAGCACCCCATCCTGAGTGGTGATAATTTAGACCCAGTAAACATAAGGGTGAAAGAAAGTATACCTCAAGTAAGTAAAATCGGGCGCTGTCAACGTCAAAAGGAGGTTGAGGGTCATAAGCGCTGTCACGGTCGAAGAGAAGCAAAGGGTCGAAAGTACGCGTCTGCAAAAACAAAGGAAAAGGGTGTTTTAGTCCTCATGTACCTGCATGGATATACGCATACAAGAAATGAACTCAAATTAAAAAAAAAAAAAAAGGAGATAGCAAAAGTGAGGTTGTGGGGGATTGAACCTCTTACCTCTTGAAAGGAGCAAGGATCCCAAAACCACTAAGCTGAAGAGGTAAGGTGTAAATAATAGGCTAGATATGAAGGCTTATTTATAGGAGCCACATGCTCCTCTTAACCATTGAACAAAAGGCCTGATCGATGGTCAAGAAGGGAGCTTGGAACTTACCTTGGGACCCGTGGAGCACAATGATAGGCTTACATTCACCCTCAAAATCTCGTGGACATCCTGAATGCATCGCACCGTGAAGTCTACTAGAGGGCCTAAAGACTCTCTCGTAAACTGTGAATACCGTAAATATGCGCTTAGGTGCCTAGGCGCACCACCCCTCTCATGGAGCCCAGCCATGTCGTGAGGCCTAGGCGCACCGCCCATCTTGCGGAGCCTAGCCATGTCACGAGGCCTAGGCGAACTACCCCTCTCGCGGAGCCCAGTCATCTCGCAAGGCCTAGGCGCGCCGCCCCTCTCGAAAAGCCCAGCCATCTCGCGAAGCCTAGGCGTACCATCCCTCTTGCAGAGGCCAGCCATCTCGCGAGGCTGAGGCGCACCGCCCATCTTGCGAATCCCAGCCATGTCACGAGGCCTAGGAGCACCGCCCCTCTCACGAAGCCCATCCATCTCTCGGGGCCTAGGCACACTTCCCCTCTCACCAGAGCCCAGCCATCTTGCGAGGTCGAGGCACACCGCCCATCTCGCGGAGCCCAACCATGTCGTGAGGCCTAGGTGCACCACCCCTCTCGCGAAGCCCAGCCATCTCGCGAGGCCGAGGCACATTTCCCATCTCACGGAGCCCACTCATCTCGTGAGGCCTAGGCGTGCCGCCCCTCTCGCAGAGCCCAGTCATCTCATGAGGCCTTGGCACCTCGAGGAGCCCAGCCATCTCGTGAGGCCTAGGCGCATCGCTCCTCTCACGGAGCCTAACCATCTCGCGAGCCTACGCACGTTGCCTTCCTATGATGTATGCACTTTGAACACTCCCATGTCTCCTACAAAGCCCCACCTCATGCAAGGCATCTTGCATGGCCGCCCTAAGTGCCCTATTTCGCGCCTTACAAATCTCGCGAGGTGGGGCCTCGCCTACAAGCGCCACACGCCAACGACCCAAGGGCCCTCTCTCACGCCGCGACCCTTGCATGCACCAGGTGTCTCACAAAATGCACCTCAAGATCGTGTCTCCTATGAAGACCTATGGAGATTTCAACATTTAGAGGTAAAAACCTAAGTATAATTCAAAGAGATCGTACAAGTACGAAGCTTGTACGGGGTACGACCTTTAAGACTCCGTATGTCTGATCTGAATACCCATCCAAGACAAGTAGTGGGAGTACGAGGAGTGGTGACATGGCCTGCATGTCTCTGACCCTATATCACAGTCGACACCACAACCACCTGCACCACTACGTCTGGTACCACTTCTCTGACACTCGTACTAGGCGTGTAGTGGAGGCACAATCGAGTACTAAAGTTGAGGTGCTCCCACAAACTCTGACCATGTACTGGAGCGGACACCACTCCCCTAATAATGTACTTGTGTACAATCTGGTCCCCTAGACCACAATGTATCAGGGGCCATTAGAGCCCACTATAAAGGGAACCCCACTTCAACATTGAAACGGGTTGGAAAAACATTGTAGCTTTATACCAAAGAGAAATACAAGTTCTTTTCCCCATTTTCCTTCTGTAATTATTTTCTAAGTTTCTGATTAGACTTTTGAAGTTCTTCATTTATAAGCACTATACTTTGATTTTTCGAACTTAACATCGTTGATGAGTTCTCACTGTCAACAGATGGCATAGAATACATAAGACTTTAAACTGCGAATGCATATGGAATCTATTTCATCTCTTTCTCCTCTTGAGGAGTATATGGAGACTACTTCTTAGAAAGATGAACTCCTTGTCAGGATGGCAACAGTCCCTTCATCGAGTTTGTCATAGAGAAACATTCAAGTACCTTTTCTATGTAAGTTGCTTGAGATGGTTCCAACATCTTGTTCTTCCTATCTTGAATGATCTAGATACTGAGAACGTCACTAGATTCACCGCAATCTTTCATCTAAAATTTAGTCCCGAGCCAGTTCTTGACATTGTTGCCAATGAGCAAGATATCATCTACATAATGTACCAAAAACACTATCACGTCATTACCCTTAGTTGGTAAACAGAGGGTTCATCGACGTTGTACCCAAAACCATAGGTCTTAATTATTTCATTGAATAAATAGGATTCCCCCTGGCCCGAACTATGATCCTTGTAGAGTTTTTCCCCATGAACTTCTTTTTTTTGAAAAAAAATCCCTCCGAACTATAACAAACATTGCAAATTTCCCCCTTCAGTTGCATTTCATTCATTTTTTAAAACAACTTATTGATTTAACATTGATATAATGCTAATCAGACACAATTCAACAATCCAGGCAGGAAATACATGCATAGATAGTAGTCTAATGACAAATTCTGGAAATATATATCGATATTCGTAGAGCTAATGTTTGTATGCTTAATGTCAATAAAATTGATTTTGGCTAACTTAAGTTAGTTAAATAGACCCTCATACTGTAACTATACATGTAGCCAGACTGCAAACCATTTAAAAAATAAACATAATATAGCTAAAGGGTACATTTCCCATGATTCTTATAGTTAGGGGGAATTTTTTCCAAAAAAAAAAAGTTTAGGGGGCAAAACTCTACATGGGTCATAGTTCGAGGGGCAAAATTCCTATTTATTCTATTTCATTAAACCTTAAGTTCTTGGAGCGCGAAGCTTATTGAAGTGTATTGAGCTTGCAGGCTTTCTTTTCCTCTCCAGTAACTACAAATTCTTCAGGTTGATCCATATAAATGGTCTCACCATGAAAGCCATTGAGAAATGTTGTCTTGACGTCCATTTTCCAAATCTCATAATCAAGAGTTACGGCTATGGATAAGAGTATACGAATGGATTTGAACATGGCTACCAGAGAGAAAGTTTCCTCACAGTCAACTTCCTCTCTTTGTGTATAATCATTTGCCACAAGTTGAGCCTTATATGCCTCGACCTTTCCATTAGCTCCTCTCTTCCTTTTATACATCCACTTGCACCCAATTGGCCTAAAGTCCATCGAAGCTTCTACAAGTTCCCAGATGGAGTTGGAGTACATGGACTCCATTTCCTTGTTAATGGCTACGAGCCATTGATCCTTTTCAAAAATCACCATTGCATGTTTAAAGGACAATGGATCATCCTCACAAGGGTCGTTTACTACCATATTGGTTTCACCATCCATCCCATAGCGAACTGGTTCCGAGAAACCCTCCCACTATGACGAGGCATTGTAGCTGTCTGACTTGGACTAGTTGTCTATTCTTTTGTACTTTCTCATCCATTTGCATCGGTATGGGTTGAACATTTCCCCCTGATAGCATTTCTTCCAACCTTATTTTACACCAAGGTTTGAAGTTTTTGTTGGTATTAAATGTAGCGCACAATTTTTTTTTATTTATTTAAATATTGTGCTGTACTTTATTTAATTAAGTGTTGAGAATTATTTTATTTGTTGAAATTAATTGTTAGAATTGTTTGGTAGAATTTTTTTGTGTGAATTTAATTGTTAATTGTTTATTTATTTTAATATGTGAATAATTGAGTTTTGATTGAATGCACCAAGGTGCATGGTAAGTAGTGATGCACTTGAGCAATTGTGTGTGTGCATGTGCATGTGCATGGTTGCATGGTGCACATACAATAGTTTTCCATGCATTTTGTATTTTCCTTTTATTTTATTTTATGGTTTTAAAAAAATATATATTATAAATAAGAATTAAGAAAATAATAAATAGGGTAAGCTTTTCTGTTCACACAAAAGAGAATTGAGAAACAAGTGTAGAAAAAAAAAGTTGCCTTTTTTCTGATTTCTCGTAACCCTAGACCCAGCCTCAGTAAAACAGACATAACTTGGGATGTGGATATCATATTTAGACACAATTGGTACCTTTAGAATGCGAATGAAATTTCCTACAAATTTCAGAGAACAATGTATTTCCTAAAATGCAACAAAAAGGGGTCAAAATCGAGTCCCAAGTTACAGGACCCTAGAGTTATGAGAATAGCACAAATTTCCTTATTGGTCTTGGACAACCAAGGAGAGAGCGAAAGACAAGGGTAAGGAATATCTAATTTCCTAATTATTATATTTATTTTCTAGATAAGTCAAGGGTTTTATTGTATTGATTTGGGAGAGGAAAATTAGGAAAGGATAATAAAGAGATTGGGTAATTGATTCCAAGTTTTTATTTGGCTAGAATAAGAAGGGAAAAAAGTGAGCTCTTATCTCACTTATGCATTGGGGCTACCGTGCAAAGAGAGAGAGAGAGAGAGAGAGAAGGAGAAGAAGAAAGGAAGAAGGGATAAGAGAAAGAAGGAGAAGAAAGAAGAAAGAGATTTTGGGTATAGGTATTTTTTTTTTTGGTTTTAGTACCTTGAATCCTCTAAGTTATTCTCTCATCTCCTTAAATTCTAAGAACATTTTTTCCTTTCTCTTTGTTGTGGGTTTCGAAATTCATAGGGTATCTAAGAGGGTTGGTCATAGCTTTTGTGTTCTTGATTCTACAATCAAGAGAGGTATTGGAATCTCTAACCCTTGTCCTTGTTCTATCATTGTTTTGAGGTGCTAATCATTTTAGTGGTTTTGTAATGTTGTTGATTGATTTATTTGTTGGAGTTGTTTTCTATTGTGATGAGAGTTGTTAGGTATTCTTTTTTATGTTGCCATTTTTATTTATTTCTCTAGAAACATGTTTGGGTGCATTTTATGTGAGGTGAAAGAAAAAGAAATTGGAAAGGTTGATACATGAGGGTTTCGGCCAAGCATTTCTGGTGATTTTATTATTATTTTCTATGTTGCTATATTTATATCATGTATTTGTTAGATGATAAATTGGATAAAGGCATGTTGGGTCATTGTGGCTTTTTTTAAAAAAAAGAGGTGATAAGTGTGGATAGTATGCTTTGTTATTGGTGTTATTTCTCTTATTGAATTAAACAAAGAAGTATGATGAGGTGATTTCTAAATTTTGGTTGTTGGACTCTGTGTGTATTTCGACAATACCATGTCTTAGGCCTAGGTTTACTTGCTTTATTTTTGCATAAAAGAAATCTTGAAATAATGTTATAATAAGAGCATGTTAGAGTTTCTTGTATTTTCACTTGCCCATAAATATAATCATGGTTGTTGGAGGTATAATATTGCATGAGAGTAGCATGATTTAATTGTCTATGTGATGATAGGTATTTTCTTAGAATAACAATATGATAATAGTTACATGCTAAGGTTTGTGATTTAATTGTATAGATTTAAACATGTATGCTTATTGTGTATATTTTGTGAAGCATGATGAAAAAGATGGATTCTTGATTTTGTTAAACTTGCTGATTTTGATGTTTAAAAGATTTAGAATATGATGAAAATAATGATTTTGCATGCTTAAATGATTTTGCAAGTGCTATGCTGTTTTTAAGAAATTAAAAGGAATTTTAACATGCATTAAAAATGATGTTTTTACTCAAATAAATACCTTGAGATTTTTTTTATATTTTAGAGAAATTATGGGATTTTAATTTCAAGATGGTGATTAAAAAGAGTTTATTTTGTTGCTGGAATTTATGGTAAAAATATTGGAAAGTCTTTCAATTGAAAGAAATTTTGTGTGTTTGTGAAATAATATAACACCTAAACTATGTAAAAATTAATGGTATTTTTAATGTAACCATGAGTGTTCATTTTAATAGATATGGTTTTCTTCATTTTAATTAAGAAAAATGTTGAGGTAAATTCACTTGTGATTTTTAAATAAATTAAATGATGGCTGAAAGTTTAGTTTAATAAATTAAAATTCATTATTTGATTATCACATTTAAATTTATACTACATAAAATTTAGTCTTAAAATAATACAAACAAAATATATTTTTCTCACACCTAAAAATTATATTTTCTCACATCAATCTGTGTAATTTTATTAGTTTTGATAAAATTGTGATTTTCTAATGAAATATGATAATTATAAGCAAGTCTTAATTATTTATATGTAATTTAAAATAATAAATTGATTTATATTTTTTTAATGGCTAAATAAATTATTTTTATGAAACAAAAATAATGTTTTAGAGGTTTAATCAACTTAGTGATTTTAAAGAGATAAATAATGGTAAGGAAAGAATGTTGCTAAATTTTACGCCACTACTAGAAATATAGGCTTTTACTTCATTTTTTACACATAGAATATAAAAAAACTGAAGTAAAAGCCTTTCAATGGGTTTTTACTTCGCTTTTGGGAATGGTAGTACATAAAAAAAGGCTATTACTTCGATTTCTTATAAAAATGAAGTTAAAATAGAAAATAGACAAGGGCCATGTTTGGTTTGCACACTATATTGGGGCTTTTCACTTCGGTTTTTATGAAAAAACCGAAGTGAAAAGTGGAGCAAACCAAACGCGGCCTTGAAGGCTTTTACTTCGGTTGTTATATAAAAACCGAAGTAGAAAGGGTACTTTCTACTTCGGTTTTTATATAAGAACCGAAGTAAAAGAGTTTTAATACCCTTAATATATAGCTCATGCACCTCATTCGTCTCTCTGAAGCAAAAATCTCAAACGCCAAACCCAGAAAACCTCCATTGTTGTCATACTCCCATGAGGGTTTCACTAAATATACTTTTTTTATGTTTTTTTTATACCATTTGAAACCATTTTTCTTACTTAAAAACAGAAATATTAGTTCCATTTTTATTTTTGAGGGAGAAAATAAAGACTTTGGGTGTGGGTATTTTTAGGGTTCGAAAATGGGTATTGTTATTGGACTTTGACTTGTTTTCTTACATTAAAATAAGTTCTTGGGCTTCAAAAAAGGTATGAATCACTAAATCTTTGTTTGTATGATTTTTTTTATTTTCTATATTATTTTCAGATTTTTTTTCTTATAGATATAATGTGTTTATTATATATAGGTTTTAGAGTTGCTAATATTGATTTAGAGGATATTTTGAGCATCAAAGAAGGTTTGTTACCTTAAAACTTTGTTTGTGTTAATTTTTTTTTATATTATTCCGAATTTAATACTTATTTTTAGTATATTTGTGTTATATTTTTTTATTTATTTTGTTATTTTATATAATGTTATTAATTATATATATATATTAGTAAAATTTAAAAATTGTTGTGGCTAGCTATTTAAATTTCTAAACATAGCTTCAATAGGTAATGTTGTTGCCAATGTTAGAACTTGAAATATTTGGATTATTAGTGACATTTGTTTTTATTTTCTATAACTAGCTAGCTTGATATGTTGTTTGATGATTATGTAACTAGTTTAATTAATTATGTAATTGATTTTTATTTGTTTTTGTTTAAGCTTTTTAGTAGGGTTGTTGATTTAGTTTCCAATTTGGTATTGATTATGGTGACTTCAAGAGTAATATTGGAGGTGAGTAATCTTTAAATTTTATTTATTACTATTGCAATATTTATTTATAAAATTAGAGTTAAATCATGCATGCGTTTACTTTAGTGAAGTAAGTTCTGGGAAATTTATTGTTGGCGGCGATATAAGGATGGAATTATGTATGTTGATTTTGTGTTTGTTTGTGTTGAATTTATATATAATTAGAAAATTGGGATATGCTACAAAAATAAAGGAAACTCTACCAATTTTTTTTATATATTTTATTAATTGTTTTCCTTTTTTAATTTGCACACTATGTCGATATATTTTGTGTGTTATTTACAGGTTTTTAAATTTTTGAAGATGTTAAAATGCAGTTGTTATGCTGCCGAAATTTTGTTAGACTTAGGAAAATTTAATAATTAAACTTCATTTATGTTTGATATCCTAGAAAAAAGAACTAGGAGTGGAAGATGTAGATGGATATGAAATTTGGATAAGAGCGCGAGAAACGAAGAAGACTCTTGTCGAAGATAATTTGGATAAAAAAATTGAAGAAAGAGTTGTAAGTGTTTTAAAACAAAGTAGGAAATTTTTTTAAGTGTTGTTATAAGTTACTAATTTAATCTATCATTGGTTTGTTTCGTAGAATGAACTAAATGACAAAGTTACTAGTAGCCAAATTTTCGCCAAGGGTCGGGAGGACATCTTGCCAATCCAACAAGAATAGTTCAGCCGATTGATGACTTAAATTTATTAGTAACACTATTTTGTTTATACATACCTTTAGTTTTATGTGAATGTATATATAAATGTTTAGGTTATTTTACTTAATTACAATTATGTGAATGTATAAATGAATGATTAGGTTATTCTACTTAACAATTATGTTAATGTATAAATATTTAATTTTACAAGAATTTTAATTCTAAGTGTAAAAATTTTGTGATATTTATTTATGTTATAAATTAAATGAAAATAAACCAATTCCAAGTGTAAAAATATATATAATTATAAATTCATATAATTAGAATATTTAAAAAAATTAGGGCGAAAAAAAATTAGAATTGGGCTATTTAAAAATAATTAGAAATAATTATTAAAAAAAGGGGGGGGGGGGGGGGGGGGCTTTCTACTTCGGTTATTATGTAAAAACCAAAGTAGAAACCCCACTTTCTACTTCGGTTTTTACATAATAACCGAAGTAGAAAGTGGCCAGCAAGGAAGCGTACCCCACTTTCTACTTCGGTTATTATGTAAAAACCGAAGTAGAATCCCCACTTTCTACTTCGGTTTTTACATAATAACCGAAGTAGAAAGCTTATTTTTCACTTCGATTTTTAACTACTTTTTACTTCGCTCCGAACTAATGCGGTTACAAATTTTTGCGAAAACCGAAGTAAATCCATCTTAAAAACCGAAGTAAAAGCCCTTTTTTCTTGTTGTACGCGTAGGAATTATCGTTTTTAACGTCACTTTTTAACAACGTTCTGATGTATGCATGTCGCATGCAAATGCACTTTTATGTTAAAAAATATGTCTAATATTCAACCATATGATTTTTACTTAAAAACCGTGCATGTAAAATAGATATAATTTGCATTATTCTTTTGTTGATTTTATGTGTAAATATGCATGTTTGGAAAATATGTGTAGTTTTCACCATGTGTGCATGGCCCATACACATATGGGGTATATGAGTTGGGCACAAGAAAATCTTATGTGATGCTAAAGAATGCTATTTGATTATGGTTATAGGATCGTTGTGAAGTTTGTCAATTTTTGCTTTGCTTGGACCTGAGGTAGGGAAGATGCATAGAATTATATTTGTTTACGCTATGAACGATAAGATTGGCTTGTATGAATATAAATTTTATATATGATGATGTACCATGTTTGAAATGTTATTTCGATATGATATGATGATCGTAGAAATTCATGTAGTTTTCCTTGGCTTTGAGATGACTGGATTGCATGTATTTTTGTATGTTGTATGATATGTAATGGTTGTTAGCATGTTGAACGCGACACAACAAAGGGGTTACTAAGGAAATGAAGACGTACTCATAGGGCGGACACGCGAGGTTATTGAAGGACCAGAGTTCCTGTTTACCTCAAGATGTGACATGGACAAGTTAGGGGGCCATGTTTACAAAGATATGATGCTAATGTTTATGATGATGATAGTTATGATAGTGATGTTTATGATGTATAACGACGTATGTATATGAATATGTTTTGTTGTGTTACTTGTGTATTGTTTGCACTTCCTTACTTTCCCTTCCAAGTAGCAAATAGGATTTCTCCTTGGCACGCGTGGTGATGTGGGGAGTTCCAACATCAGAGTGTGTATGGTGTGGGGGTAATCTTTGGGCGAGAAAACGATCAGCTTAACGCCAATTTCTAAAGAATAATGTTATGTTTATTTTTAAATTTTCAGAACTTATCAGTTGGACTTGAACTCTACAAGAAAAAAGGCCTTTTACTTCGATTTTTATGCTGGATTTACTTCGGTTTTCGCTTAAATTCACAACCACAATGGTTCGGGGCGAAGTAAAAAGTAGATAAAAACCGAAGTGACAAATAGACTTTCTACTTTGGTTATTATTTAAAAACCAAAGTAGAAAATGGGGATTCTACTTTGGTTTTTACATAATAACTGAAGTAGAAAGTGGGGTACACTTCCTTACTGTCCACTTTCTACTACAGTTATTATGTAAAACCCGAAGTAGAATCCTCACTTTCTACTTCAGTTGTTACATAATAACCGAAATAGAAACCTCCCGCCCCCCCCTATTTTTTTGGAATATTTATTTCTGATTATTTTAAAATGGCCAAATTCTATTTATATATATATTTCGGTAATTTTTTTAAATGGTCTAATTATATGAATTTATAGTTATATATATTTTTACAATTGGAATTAGTTATGAATTTTTTTTGAATGATAATATGCTAACTTTCATTAATTAGCAATGTCATACATAAGCATAAAAACAAGTACTTAAGTAAGATAGCTAGCATTAACATTAATACATTTACATAAAACTAAACTTAGAACTAAACGAACTCATAAACAAAATAGGCTTACTAATAAATGTATGTCATCAATCGACCTAACCATTCAAGTTAGGTTGACAATGTTAACCCAAGATATGTTTCCAAGAGGGGGGGTGAATTGGAAATTAAAACTAATTTCGGAAATTTAAAACTTTATATGCCAAATTATGCAATAAATTAAATTTATCAAGTAAAAGCAAATAAAATGGCAATCAAATAGATATAGAAAATAAACAAACTTGTAATGTAAAGAGTTTAAGGTTAAGAAATTGCAAACTCTCGAATTTTACAAGGTTCGGTAGAACTAAGCCACCTACGTCCTTGGTCTTCAAAGCTATGGTCCTAGCTTTGAGTTCCACTATCGAGCCAAGTTAACGGGCTTGACTAACCCTTACAACCGAGAATTTTTCACCAAGGTATTTCCAAACCTCTTACAATATTTTTCCACCACCAAGGACTATCAACCTCTTTTTCGGATTGTTGAAGTGCCAATCTCACTCTAACCGGGTTGTTTACAAAACCGGTGCCAACCTCACCTCAATCACAATATGGGAATGTGTTTGATATTACAAGCAAAAATCACTCTAGAAGTATGATAATACAATGAGAAACCTAGAGTGATTAGCAAGCACACTTAGAAGAAATAAATACAAATCTTGGCTCAAGTGTGTGAATATGTGTTTGGATGATATAAACTTTGAGAGCTCTTTGAAATCAATGGATTAGGATTGATAAATGTAATAAATGCTCAGCCAACCACCAATTTTGAGTGAAAAACGAGTTTATATAGAGTTTGGGAAAAAACTAGCCATTTATAGCCGTTGGGGGTTATTTATTGAAGCTGCCTGCCGCGAACCGGAAGTCCGGATGGGGAACCAGAATTCCGGTCTGGGAGCAACCGGAATTCTGGATGGCAAACAGAGAGCAAAAGTTCGAAATATGCCTATTTTCCCGTTTTTCAATTCTTTATAACTTTTAGCTCGTTTATCCGATTTAAAAAATTCCAATTGCGTTACGACCGTATCGGGATGTATTTTCTTAAAAGTGAATTTAGGATGTTTAGTTCTCATTTTGAAAAATCACCATTTTTAGTACGTGAATGAGCCAAATTTTATACTTATGACTTAAAGTAAACTTGCAATCACTTTACAAGACTAAGAAATGAAATTAAACCTTTATCTTGAGTTTCTTGAGTCTTGAAATCCATTTCGGGTCATTTCCGGAAAATTTGGTAAAATGACCATTTTGCCCTTGGTCATAAGTTTGACTTTGAAATGCTAATTCACTTTGGTTTTTGCTACAAAATCAACAAATCATTAGTAACAAATAATAATCAAATATTTGTTAATCATCAAAATAAGGAGACTTAAGAGTTGGGGTCAACAATCTCCCCCTTTTTGATGATATCAAATATTTGATTTTTTTAAAAGGCAAAGGAAATATTTTTAAATATTAATGTTAGATTATCTCCCCCTTAATGTGTGCAAGGGTTTAAATTTTTTTTGAAACTTTACCTTTGATTTTTACCTTGCATGATTTTGTAAACTCCCCCTCAATTTATTACTCATAGTGAAATAAAACGTTAGTCCAAAAATTGAGGTTTTTGCCAAAGTTAAAATAATCTCAAGTAATTTCTCCCCTTTTTGATTCATCAAAAAGGGTGGCAAAGGAATTCACAAAATAAATCATAAGCAAACATAGATTAAACTATTTAAACATTCATACGTAAGGCATAAAGCCATGCAAAACACATAAGTACACAAGAGAAAATAAACATAAAAGGATGCAAAAAGAGAAAACATGCAAATGCCTAAGATGGTGGAGCCCCAAAACGTCTCATGTAGGCCTTCATCTCCTCCATCTCATCATGAACATTTCGGAAGCCTTGTTCCATGTCACTCCGCAAGTTTGTAAATTGAGTTGTCATGTCGGTGTGAAGACGAGCAAAAGCCTCCTCGAGGTTGAATTGAGAAGCTTGAGGCATTGGAAGGCTTGAAGGTTGAGCTTCTTCTTCTTCATTTTCTTGCTCCTCTTCTTCACTTTCACTTGCGGGTAACCCAAAGCTCGCCTCTTCCTCTTCTTCTTCTCCTACTTCAAGGTCCTCTTGCGTTCTTTGGCCTCTTTTGGGAGTAAAAACCCACTTATTGTTGATAAGAGTATACCCCAAACTTGTGAAAGTTTTGGTACCTAGCTTATCTCCTTCTGTAGGATCAACCTTCTTTTCATCTGAGGTGGGAATTCCTAAGTGAGGTAGGATGTAGCTAAGGAGAGAGCCATATGGGAGTGACTTGACCATGTTTGGTTTATACACATCAATGATAAAGCAAAGAATGAGATGGCCTAGGTTGATGCGTGCCTTTTTGGTTAGGATAAGGTATAAAAGGAGTATATCTATGTTGTTTACCTCATCTTTATGGCCACTTCTAGGAGCAAGGTTATTGATGATAAAAATTTTGAGAATTTTAGCTTCCAAAGTGAGATTGTGAAACTTTGATTTTATGAAAATAGGGCCTTCTCCACAAAGAACTCTAGAACACTCATTCATGGCAAAAATTTCATCATTCTTAAGAGTTGTCTTTGGCTCTAGCAAAAGTCCTTCATTTGGTGCTCCTAGCAAGTTGTTTAGAGTTTTTACATCAAGTTCAAATGAGACATCTCCAAGGGTGCCTTTAACTCCTAGTGGTGCATGGCTAGGTTTCATGCAAGCATAGAAAGCTCTAACTAACCTAGGGTATATGGGGGTCTTAATATTGATAAAGGGTTTCCAACCTAACATTTCAAAATGGTAGCTGAATTTTACACATGCTAGGCTTGGAAGGGCACAAAATTTACCTTTGATGATAGGCCTAGAGGAGAAAGCATCATGGAAACGATTAAAATCCTCTTGGTTGTAGAAGATGGTAGGCTCATTCCTTCCTTTTGCCCTCTTCTCCCTGATTTGTTCAGCAGTGGCAACTCTCTTGCTCTTCCTTGGGTTGGATGATGAAGCCATTGAAGTGGAAGCAAAAGGAGAATGAGATTTTTGGAGAAAAATGGAGGATGAAGTTTGGGTTTGAGGGAGTGATTTTAAAGAGGGAAGAGAGTGGAGGCTTGTATGTTAGGTTGTAGAATCAGAATGGGGGAATGGAACTCGTGGGTAGGGTTTTTATGGGGAAAAAATTGCTTTTGAAAAGACCAAAAAACCCCTTAAGTGGCAGCTGCCTGTGCCAACCGGAATTCTGGTTGGTGCAGCAGCCCAACCCCCTTTTTCAAAAACGTGCCAAACTTCTTCGTTTTTAACCCAATTGACCCCAAACTTTTTCTAACACCTAAAATATGACAAAATGAATATGCTCAAACAAGAAAATCTGAAAAATGTTGAAAAATGACGATTTACGGTAAGCTTTTCAAAAAAGTTTAAGAAAGTTAAAAACTTACCAAAAATGAAATTTGTTCAACCAAATTGAAAAATTCTTTTTCCAGCAGTTCAAGAATATTAGATATGAGGTGTGTGAAGTGACGGAATCGAAAAATATTGAAAATTGAGAAGTTACGGTAGATTTTTCGAAAAATTCCTTAAAAGGCCTTGAAAAGTAGAAATCTACCCAAAATGAGTTTTATGCAACCAAATCGAAAAATTCTTTTTGCAGTAGTTCAAATATGTTAAATGCGAGGTGCCCAAACTGACGGATTTGAAAAATGTTGAAAATTGAGTAAGTTTGGCGAAAAACACTCATTTAGGCAAAAACTAACAAGTTTTCAATACTTAGCATACCTAAA
Organism: Humulus lupulus; assembly: GCF_963169125.1. Lineage (NCBI taxonomy): Eukaryota > Viridiplantae > Streptophyta > Magnoliopsida > Rosales > Cannabaceae > Humulus > Humulus lupulus. The sequence goes on along the minus strand of NC_084796.1, from coordinate 52,704,780 downwards.
AATTGTTCAAAGAGTAATTCAAGAATAGCAACCCTATAGGCATACTAGATAAACTTATTTAGACATGTTCAAACACATAAACACATATACTAAACACGTATGCAAAAATTCACATATTCACTCAATCAAAAATGAGTTCAAAGTTCACCAAAAATTCATACCATGACCTATAATTTGTTATTCTCAAAGACATATATCTAATAGGTCAAGTATTAAAAGACTTTGCTTATTTATGCATTAGAATCATATTATAGTGAAAGTATATATGCATAAGTAAGTAAGGAGAGATATGGTATTCAAGTAGCTAGTAAACCTTAAATTTCATTTATGTTGGTCATTCCTAGCTCTCTTCTAATAAAACTAAATCTCTCATCACTAAGAGGCTTGGTGAAAATATCCGCTAATTGGAAATTGGTGCTCACAAAATCTAGCATAATGTCACCTCTTTGGATATGGTCTCTAAGGAAGTGGTGCCTTATATCAATATGCTTGGCTCTAGAATGCAAGATTGGATTCTTAGAGAGGTTAATGGCACTAGTATTGTCACACTTTATGGGTGTACATTCAAAATCAACATCAAAATCCTTAAGAGTTTGTTTCATCCAAAGTATTTGAGCACAACAACTACCGGCGGCAATGTATTCGACTTCGGTTGTGAATAGGGCTACCGAGTTTTGTTTCTTGCTAAACCATGACACTAAAGAGTTTCCTAGAAAGTGACATGTTCCACTAGTACTTTTCCTATCCGTTTTACAACCGGCAAAGTCGGCATCCGAGTAACTAATGATTTCAAAGTTTGAGTTCTTGGGATACCAAAGCCCTAGATTCATTGTGCCTATCAAGTATCTAAAAATTCTCTTAACGGCACTTAAGTGGGATTCCTTGGGACATGATTGGTACCTAGCACATAGACCAACACTAAACAAAATATCGGGTCTACTAGCGGTTACATATAATAATGAACCAATCATACCTCGATACTTGGTGATGTCAACATCCTTACCACTTTCATCCTTGTCCATCTTTATGGAGGTGCTCATAGGAGTTTTCATGGACTTTGCATTGGCCAAGTCAAACTTTTGAAGTAGATCCTTGATGTACTTGGATTGACTTATGAATATTCCATCCTTTTGTTGCTTTATTTGAAGTCCAAGGAAAAAGTTGAGCTCTCCCATCATGCTCATCTCGAATTCACTATGCATACACTTTGAAAATTCTTCACAAAGAGCATCATTAGTAGCACCAAAAATAATATCATCAACATAGATTTGTACTATAATAATGTCTTTTGATTTTCTTTTAATAAAAAGTGTATTATTCGCTTTTCCCATTGAAAAACCATTTGAGATAAGAAAAGTGCTTAAACGATCATACCAAGCTCTAGGAGCTTGCTTTAAACCATATAAAGCTTTCTTTAATTTATAAACATGGTTAGGGTATTTGTGATCTTGAAAACCGGGGGGTTGAGAGACATAAACCTCTTCCATAATGTATCCATTTAAGAAAGCGCTTTTAACATCCATTTGATACAAGACAAAACTCTTGTGGCATGCAAAAGCTAATAACATTCTTATGGACTCAAGTCTTGCTACCGGGGCAAAGGTCTCCTCATAATCAATTCCTTCTTCTTGATTGTAACCTTGGGCCACTAATCTAGCCTTGTTAAGCACAATGACCCCATGCTCATCTACCTTATTTCTATAGACCCATTTTGTTCCAATCACCGATTGGTGTGACGGTCTTGGAACTAACTCCCAAACATCATTTCTAATAAATTGATTTATTTCTTCTTGCATAGCTAGAAGCCAAGATTCATCGAACTCGGCCTCTTTAAAATTCTTTGGTTCAATTTGAGAAATAAAAGCAATGAAATTACACAAGTTTCTAAGGGAGTTTCTAGTTGTGACTCCTTGTGAAGGATCACCTAGAATTTGGTCTATAGGATGAGCACTTTTGAACTTCCACTCATGTGGAAGGTTAGAATCCATACCTTTGCTTTCATTTACCTTTTCCTCGGGTGGTTCCTCTTTGGGAGTTTGTGATGGAGCGTTAGATGATTCTCCAATGTCAAGATTTTGAACCTCTTCTCCCAAACCTACAACATCATCATCTACACTTTTGCTTGTAGGAGGGTTAGACTCATCAAATGCAACATGAATAGATTCTTCAACAACATTAGTTCTTTTGTTATAAATTCTATAAGCTTTACTATGTGTTGAATAACCTATAAAAATTCCAACATCGGATTTTGCATCAAATTTTCCAAGGTTGTCCTTGGTGTTCAAAATATAGCATTTACATCCAAAAACTCTAAAATATCCAATGTTGGGTTTTCTCCCTTTCCAAAGCTCATAAGGGGTTTTATTCATGTTAGGTCTAATGAAAACACGGTTCAAAATGTAACAAGAAGTATTGACGGCCTCGGCCCAAAAATATTTAGGTAATGAGATTTCATTGAGCATTGACCTAGCCATTTCTTGAATTGTTCTATTCTTCCTTTCGACAACTCCATTTTGTTGTGGAGTTCTTGGAGCCGAAAAGTTATGGTTAAAACCATGTTCATCACAAAACAATTCTAAGGCATCATTGTCAAACTCTCCACCATGATCACTCCTAATGGAGGTGATTGAATACCCCTTTTCATTTTGCACACTCTTACAAAATTTAACTAAATTTTCCAAAACCTCATTTTTGAGTTTCAAAAATATAACCCATGTAAATCTAGAAAAATCATCAACAATCACAAATGCATAGTATTTACCACCTAGACTAGCAATTCTTGAAGGACCGAATAAATCAATATGAAGCAATTGCAAAGGTCTAGAGGTTGAAATCTCTTTCTTGGAATGAACAGATGTTTTAATTTGTTTTCCAAATTGGCATGCATCACAAAGTTTATCTTTAACAAAAGGAATAGATGGAAAATCAACAACAAGATCTTTTCTAACCAACTTTGAAATAGAATCCATACTAGCATGTCCTAATCTTCTATGCCACAACCAAGAATTATCATTCATAACGGTTAAACATTTATTTTTGCTATCAAAGGAATCAACATCAATAACATAAACATTATCCTTCCTTTCTCCAACAAAAATAACTTCATTGGTTGAAGCATTTTCAATGGAGCATTTTGAGGATTCAAAAACAACACGAAAATCTTTATCACATAGTTGACTAATACTAAGTAAATTATGTTTAAGGTTATCAACAAGAAGCACATTTTTAATACATGGAGAGTACACGTTACCGATATCACCAATGCACAAGATTTTTCCTTTTGAATTGTCTCCAAAAGTGACAAAACCACTTTCCTTGCTCTTAAAACTTGAAAATCTTGATGGGTCACCGGTCATATGCTTTGAACAACCACTATCCAAGAACCACAAGCTTTTGCTCTTCCTTGTTGATTCCTACAAAAGAAAATTATTTGTTGGCCTTTGGTACCCACATAACTTTGGGTCCTTTCTTGTTAGTTTTGGAACCCTTTTGTAACGCCCTGGATAGCCAAGACCGTTACACTGTGTGTTTATAAGGTGCCAGACTTGCTAATCAAGTTATTTAAGTAAAATCGTGTTACTGAAACAGTGGAGGAACTAGGGTTAAAAGTGTTTTGGTCTCAAAAGTTATATTTTCATTACTAAGCATTGTTTATCTACATGGGATCCCAAAAACGACATTTTAAAAGCCATTTCCAAAAGTTACAAAGTTTAGATACATTGACTGGCCATACTAAGGCAAAAACGAGCAGTTAGGTAGTCCCTGTCCTGGTCCACTCCTCGATCGTGGTGATCGAACAGCTAGCTATGTACATTTCACCTTGGAGCTCTCCACCTCGGGCTTGGTCCAGCCTGCCTTTGCCTTAACCTGCACCACGTAGCACCCGTGAGCCAAGGCCCAGCAAGAAAGCATGATAACATAGTAAGATCAGCAACACTTAACAAATATTTCACAATGCTCAACCGAGAATTCAACATTTCATACATTTATCCAATCAGCAATAACAGTTGTCATTCAGACAGTCAATTAACTATATTCATAGCACAATATTCACATTCATAACCAAAAGATTGTCATACCCATCAAATAACATTCAGGGTTGGCGCCCTTAGTCGCACCCTCTATTTGGCACACTGTCTTCGGCTCAATAGAGCCGCCCCCAGTGTAATACTCACTGACTCTGGCCAGCTTAACCAAGCTCAGTGATAAACAAGCTGCCTCAGCTCCCAGTGGCTGAGCCGCGCCCCAGTGCGCAAATAATGATTCCGACACCCTTAGGCCGGTAATCGCGTGTCCCATGGCGTAATAACACCATCTCACGACATGATATACAAATATTGGGAACACTTAGTCCCATCATGACCACATGGTTAATCATATTTACATAACAATACATACCAACATAGGGAACACTTAGTCCCAACCTAACCACATACTCAGGTGCAGCTTTCTTACCTTTCAATTCACTGGTTTTCGATGCCACGAAGCCGCGAGCACGGTCCTCTACCCCGAGCCTCTCCAAAGTCCTAACCACAACACAAAAATAATATTCTTTGTCATTAACCAATCCAAGAATACCTTCCCGGAACCTAATCCACACTCTCGGAACCCCCAAAACCCTAGAACAACACCCCGGAGACATCCCCCGAACCCCCGGGGCAAAGGCCAAAGATTGCCAAATGTGACACCCTGAAATTAGCCTTGTGCCGCGGCACCCATCAGTCAGAGACTCCAGGCCGCGGCACACAAAACCCGTGCCGCGGCACGCCTTCGCAGCCCAGAATTCTGGGTTTTTCCTTCGCGTTTTTCTCCAGCCTAACTCACTCCAACTCACCCCAACTTCATACCCAAGCCCCAAAACTCATTTGAAACCCCACATAGACCAACCAACAACTTATAAACACTATAACCCAGCTTAACTACACAATCACCCACAGAATTCATACCTAAATTCAAACTCTAACACCTAAGCTGAAACTTGAGAAAAGTACAAACCAGGCCCCTAAATCTTTAAACCATAGCAGCTATGAAATTGCAAACATACTTAATACCCTTACCTCAAACAGAAATTCAACCTGGGCTTCCTCCAATCCAATCTTGAGCTGAATTCCACCTTAACAAACCAGCTGAACTCCAAACAAGAAAAAAACCATGGCTATCTCTCAATTCTTTCAAAAACCAAATTCAGAACTTAACAAAACAGAGACCAATCCCTTACCTCAGTATAAACCTTGATATATGCTTGATTCCACCTCCTTAAGCCCTTCTCTAGCCTCAAGGAACTCAGCTCAGTTCCTCTCCCACCTTGCCTCTTGGGTTCTTGATTCTCCCTTTCCTTCTTGACCTTTCTAGCCTTCCAAGATTTAACTTCAGCTTTACTTAGCATAATAAATCGTACATATCTTTTTCCCTCAGCCAAAGACTCTATATTACTGCCAAAAGAACTTTTTAACCTTCCTCAAATATCATTTTCTAACTAAGCCTCAAGGGTACACTTGTCTTTTCACCAGCTTTGCAATTCTACCACTTTCCCCATAAAACTTGTTACTCTCTATAGTTACTAATAGTTACACGGGTTACCAAATCACCAGTTACCATTATCTAGCTTTCTAGGACCGTCCCGGCACGTGCATCACACTAGTATCACAGCACCCACGTGGTACGATTCACACATCATAATTATCACATAATATAATTTACATAGTCATATAACATGCTTAAAATCATAATCATCACACATAATTCTCATCATGCCCTCCCGGCACACTAATCAAGGCCCTTAAGCCTTATTAGTGAATTTGGGTCGTTACACCTTTGGTACCCATTTGGTCTTGCCTAGATATGCATATCTCTTTACATGACAATATGAAATAGTATGACCATCTTGGTTACAATATGTGCATGTAAAGTGTGGTAGGCTAGTTGGTTTTACAAAGAAGTTTCTCAAAAAAATTTGTTTCCTACTAGAATCATATCCAATACCACTTTTTTCAAAGCCACAAGATTGACTCCCTATCATAAGTTCATAGCCTTCTTTACCTTTTGTAAAAATATATATGTCATTCTTAAGGCTTTTTACATTAGCATGCAACTCAACAATTTCTTTCTTATATGAGGAACAAGTAGCACATTGAGATTTAGCCAAAAGTTTCTTTTCATTTAATTTCAAAATCTCAATTTCCTTTAATAGCATGTTGGTCTTTTCTCTAAGGGTTTGGTTTTTAGCAAGCAATTTTCCAAAATCATCAAATAGTTCCTTAAATGAATTTGACAACTCATCATATGACATTTCTAGGTTATCATCATCATTTTCACTATCACAATCACTTTGGTTAGAAATTCTTACCCCATCATCAAGTGCCATCATGCACATGTTTGCTACTTCATTCTTCTCCTCATTGTCGGAGTCCTCCTCATCACTATTGAGCCAATCCGCCAACATTGCCCTTCCTTTGTATTTATTCTTCTTCCTCATTGGGCAATCCATTTTCATGTGACCGAGCTTCTTGCATTCAAAGCAAATTGGTGGATCATCTTTGCTCTTTCTTTATTTTTCTTTTGAGTCACTTCCTCTTTGTGGCTTCTTCCCAAAGTTCTTGAATTTCATGAAATTTTTGTATTTCTTTGAGAAGAGTGCCAAGTCCTCCATGTCACTACATAGGCTATCCTCATCATCTTCACTAATGGCATGGGAGGAGGAAGACTTGAATGCAATGGTCTTCTTTTTCTTCTCAACTTCCTCTTCATCTTGTGCACTCATGAAAATTTCATGGTTCATGAGTGAACCAATTAGTTCTTCCAAGGGAAGTGTTGAGAGATCCTTGGCTTCTTGAATGGCAATCACTTTGCCTTGATAGGCTTTGGTGAGACTTCTCAAAATCTTGATCACCATCTCCTTTTGTGAAAGTACCTTGCCAAGAGAATTCAAACCATTAGTGATAGTAGTGAAACGAGTATACATGTTAGCAATAGTTTCATCCGCATTCATCTTAAAGTTCTCATATTGAGTAGAATAAATTTGAATTTTAATTTCCTTCATAGCATTTGTTCCTTGATGAGTGACTTCAAGCATTTTCCACATATCATGAGCGGTAGAAGCTTGTTCAATATTTTTGAACACATCTCTATCCAAACCACATATAAGTGCGTATTTAGCTCTAGCATTCTTAGAAAGCATTTTCTTGTCATCTTCATCATATGCCTCATGTGTCTTAATAACTTCTACACCATTAATGACATGTTTAGGAATGTAAGGACCATTAGACACTATATGCCACAAATCATAATCAATAGATTGAAGATAAGTTTCCATCCTAATTTTCAAATAAGGAAAGTCTACTCCATTGAAGAATGGTGCTCTATTTGTGCTTAAACCTTCTAACATGTTATTTTGTGAATTACTTGGAAACGCCATGCTCTAGATTATGAAATCTAATCAAATAAATGAGCCCTTGCTCTGATACCAATTATTAACCCAAGATATGTTTCCAAGAGGGGGGGGGTGTGAATTGGAAATTAAAACTAATTTCGGAAATTTAAAACTTTATATGCCAAATTATGCAATAAATTAAATTTATAAAGTAAAAGCAAATAATATGGCAATCAAATAGATATAGCAAATAAACAAACTTGTAATGTAAAGAGTTTAAGGTTAAGAAATTGCAAACTCTCGAATTTTACAAGGTTCAGTAGAACTAAGCCACCTACGTCCTTGGTCTTCAAAGCTATGGTCCTAGCTTTGAGTTCCACTATCGAGCCAAGTTAACGGGCTTGACTAACCCTTACAACCGGGAATTTTTCACCAAGGTATTTCCAAACCTCTTACAATAGTTTTCCACCACCAAGGACTATCAACCTCTTTTCCGAATTGTTGAAGTGCCAATCTCACTCTAACCGGGTTGTTTACAAAACCGGTGCCAACCTCACCTCAATCACAATATGGGAATGTGTTTGATATTACAAGCAAAAATCACTCTAGAAGTATGATAATACAATGAGAAACCTAGAGTGATTAGCAAGCACACTTAGAAGAAATAAATACAAATCTTGGCTCAAGTGTGTGAATATGTGTTTGGATGATATAAACTTTGAGAGCTCTTTGAAATCAATGGATTAGGATTGATAAATGTAATAAATGCTCAGCCAACCACCAATTTTGAGTGAAAAACGAGTTTATATAGAGTTTGGGAAAAAACTAGCCATTTATAGCCGTTGGGGGTTATTTATTGAAGCTGCCTGCCGCGAACCGGAAGTCCGGATGGGGAACCAGAATTCCGGTCTGGGAGCAACCGGAATTCTGGATGGCAAACAGAGAGCAAAAGTTCGAAATATGCCTATTTTCCCGTTTTTCAATTCTTTATAACTTTTAGCTCGTTTATCCGATTTAAAAAATTCCAATTGCGTTACGACCGTATCGGGATGTATTTTCTTAAAAGTGAATTTAGGATGTTTAGTTCTCATTTTGAAAAATCACCATTTTTAGTACGTGAATGAGCCAAATTTTATACTTATGACTTAAAGTAAACTTGCAATCACTATACAAGACTAAGAAATGAAATTAAACCTTTATCTTGAGTTTCTTGAGTCTTGAAATCCATTTCGGGTCATTTCCGGAAAATTTGGTAAAATGACCATTTTTCCCTTGGTCATAAGTTTGACTTTGAAATGCTAATTCACTTTGGTTTTTGCTACAAAATCAACACATCATTAGTAACAAATAATAATCAAATATTTGTTAATCATCAAAACAAGGAGACTTAAGAGTTTGGGTCAACAGACAAGAGGTCTGCAATCTCACAATATTCATTCTTCCCATAAATTAATTAATAACAACATTGATTATTTTATAGGTTATTGATACCAAAATGAGTTATAAAAAATAAACTTACTTTTTCTTTTAGGGTTTCTATTACATTTGATGCTTATACTAGATCTCTAATGTACTTCAACATATAAAAACTACATTCATGACTTTGTGGTTGTTTTGGACATGCAACATTGAATATCGTTGTAGGATTGCCGAATAATTCATTGGAAGAAACCTTATAATATGAACTATATAAAAAGAAAAATTACAAAAGTTATTAAAATGTAGTAACATGTAATAGTTGTTGCATATTAATAAATATTTTTTAAATTTTAAAACTTACCTCATTATCATTGAATCAATTTCTTAATGACGTTTGTGTGCTTTCAATGGATCCAAGAACATGATTTTTCCTTTTGGCATAGCAATCACTAACATCCAATGTTCCATAAAATAATAAGAATGTTAAATAAAATAACTAAATTATTAATATGAATAATCAAATAAGAAAAGTGTATAGTATTTCTTACCGTATGTTCCAAGGTATAAAGTATAGTTGACGAATTTTATTCATGGTCATCAACCAATTTGCCAAGTCAATGGTTGATCGTTCTACATCTTTAGCATTATTAATGCTAAGATGCTCAATGTCAAAAAAATTTGTAAAAGACACGCTGATTTGGAAATAGTGACTCCCATATGCATTTGCAAAATTTTCTTAAGTGTTAAATATTTTTGAAAAATTTCGACAGAGTTTCCTCTATAAATAGGACTACCCAAACCTGTAAACATTCAATTTACTATGAAAATATGCAACAGATCACTGAGCAGTACTCATAACCATTCTAAATTTCATATCATTCCAAAGAATTAGTTGAAGGGATACCTTAGTCCGAATATCATTGTTGAGCCTCCAATCATATGCAAAGTAGCAACTTGTTCTACATCCTCTGAAGTTATAAAGATTGACTTACGATTCATGAATGATGGGTCCACTGGAACTGAGACTACTTTGATTATTCCCTTAACTCTGCAAAATTCTCTCACCATAAACTGAAGGCTAACATGGATGCGATTCATGATGTGATCGCCAAATGGTTGGCCTTCTATCGAAGTGTTTTTTGGATTGACGTGATATCCAGCTGATGACAGATGTGGGCTGGACGTAGAATTACGGTCCGTCTTATCCTTGGATGTGCTTGTTGACATAGGAGGTCTCTTATTTAAAGGACCCTGCACAACATCAAGTAAAATTAATATTAAAATAATAATGGACCAACAAATATTTTGATAGGTAACAAATTAAAGAATTATTTTATACCTGATCAGTCATAATTAATTTTGGCCAAGGAATGAATACGTCATAGGTATCCCGAACATAGCGTATCTCCCCAACACAACATGGGATTTCAACATCCTCTTGTAACATTTTGGTGACTCGCACCCTCACGTATTCGTCTGTCAGTTGAACACCATGAATAGTGAGTGGACCCACCCCATCAATGATAACACCCTCTGCCACCACATTATGAATATTATCTTAACAAAGTAACACATCAGTTGTAAATTGTGGAGGCACATCATCCTTCATGCACGGTGTGTGTTATTCTTCATCATTATGCTCGTCATCGTTGTCTTGTTCTTCCATATCATCTATTCCACCTGCTTGTTTATCTCTTTCCTTCTCCAATGCTTTAATTTTTGCTCTGAGCCTCGCAATTTCTGCATCTTTATTACTAACGACATCAGCCATTTCTTTTGCTATTTTTGGTTTTCTTCCAAAGACGGAAGAAATCTTCGCAAATGACCTACAATAATAAACCCAATTATTTAAAAACTAAAATATTGAAGAATAAAGTTAAATGCAACAAATAAAGAACAATATCATACCCAACTGCTCTAACACGGCCGGGGTGCTCAGGTGTCCCTAAAGCTTGCGTTAATATGTCATTCTGACCCTTTGCAATGATTTCTCCACTACTAACTTTTTCTTTCAGCTCATTCTATGAAACAAACAAGTGATCGATTATATTAGTAACTTATAAGAACTTTATCATTCTTACATTACTTTAAAACACTTACAATTCTCGCTTCAATTTGTTTGTCCAAATCTGTGACAAGAACCTTCTTCTTTTCTCATGCTCTTATCCAACTTGGTACCATTCTACATCTTCCACACCTAGTTCATTTTTCTACAACAGACAACAATTAATTAAAGTTGGTGAGTGCAATATTCTTCATAACAGGTTGACAGTTATAAAATAGTGATGTGAATTGCTTACCAAGTCTTCTCTAACATTGGCAAGCTCTCTACGAGATGTGCGATGCCTCAAAGTATATTTGAGAGCTCTTTCACGTTGTGCTTCCCGCAAAGCCTACATAAAATAATTAAAGGTAAGTTTTTAAACAATTATTAATATTTCAAAACTAATAAATCATATACATAATAGTACCATAAACTCAGGAGATAAACGGTGGCTAACAAAGGTCCTCCAATCTTCTAGGTCAAGTTCTAGATATTTCTTAGGAAGGAATTTGAGTTCATGTATCAGACCCGCTTTTGCCAAATTGTAGATGTAGTCACTAGTGATGTTGGTCTTAAAATCTCTCATCATTCTTCCCGCACATTTAATTAATTCTGGTTTCCAACTTTCTGGAATGTTAAAGCTACACTGAAATAGAAAGAAAATGATTAATGAAATACAAAGTAATTCATGAAAATGATCAATATATTAAAATAATTAAATTATTTTCTTACATATACATCCTCCCATATTTTATTCTTGAATTCTTATAGGACTTGTCTCCAATCCTTATAATTGAGAGAGACTGTTCTCCTAGTTTTATCTACAAGGTACGATTGCAACTCGCCATATGCATTCCCTATATGTTGACCCTTATCATTAAACTTAATATTTCTCCTTATTCCCTTAGCTTTTTGATTATTTATATTGTTCTTATTTGTTGGGCCTTGCCTATTTGGTGTATTCTCCTCTTCTGAATTTGTTATCTCCACATAAACAAGAATTAACGTTACAATTATGACATTTATAAATACATATTTAACATAAAAATTAATACATTACTCATTGGACACATTTTCTTTTCTTTTTTCTTTACTTGGTTGATTCAAAATCTACCCATATTCCGTCTCTAATACCATTTCTAATGTATTCCCCATCATCATCATCTTCATTGAAATCATGGATTTGCTCAACTTGTTCATGTATTGGTTGTCCAACAATAAAATTATCATGAAACAAATCATCATTTTCTTCGTCATTTTCATCTTCTATAAACTGCATCTCCGGGGTTCATAAAACAACTGACCATTTATCATCAGCAGGATCAGTTATGTAAAACACTTATTTTTCTTGGGTAGCCATGATGAAAAGATCATTCTTGTGACTTTTCATACTTAAATCAACCAAAGTGAATCCAAGTTCATCAATTCTAACCCCAACATTGTTGTCCGCCCAAGAAAACCTGAGAAGGGGAATTTGAAATAAGGAATAATCAAGCTCCCATATTTCATCAACAGCCCTATAATATGTCATAATACCAGATACTAGATTATTGTCTTTTGCACTAGCGAAATGCATTGCTTCTGCAACAATACTTACTCCTTTATTTTGAACCATTCGAGCATCATCTCTTGACTTTGTGGAAATCTTTCTCCTCCAACAATCTAAGCATTGTGCTTTATTACATGAACACTTGCTCCAAATGATATGCGATTTAACTCTGTCGACACTCCATGGTTTTCTTCTCCCAACCTTGCTAGAATAGTATTTTTCAACCATCGACTAAATGTTTTATGATGCTCATCAATAATCCATTTCTGTTTATTTTTAACCTTGTTTGAAATCATTGATTGTAATAACTCCATGTGCACACTTCAAATACAAAGTACAACATTAAAATTTCAATTATACATAAAAATGAGCATAATGTTTACTAAATTTATAACATACATTATAAATGGTTGAACCTCGGGATTGTTTTCCAACACAACTACATGAGCTTGATCTAATTTTGCAAGAGATTTGGTCACTTCTGTTCCTTTCCCTTGTAATCCTCTATCAACTCCATCTGAGTTATTTCGTGGTTTGCTAATTCCGATTATGTCGACTCTAACCATGTACTCTGAGCGAAATTCCACAGCTTCTTCTGCTAAACAACACTCAACCATACAAGCTTCAGGGCGATGGTGATTACGTACATATCCTTTCAACACCTTCATATTCCTTTCGAATGGATACATCCATCTCACCTAAACTGGCCCACACAACTTAGCTTCTCTTACTAAATGGACCATTAAATGTATCATGATGTCAAAAAAAGATGGTATAAAATATTTTTCAAGATTGCATAAAGTTTCAACTATTTCATCATGCAATGCATTCAACTTCTTCATTTCCAATTCTTTTCCGCATAATTGATTAAAGAATATGCACACACTTGTCACACTATCTTGAACTATTTTTGGTAAAACTGACGGAATGGCAATTGGAAGTAATTGTTGCATTAATATATGACAATAATGTGATTTCATTCCAATTAACTTCAAATCTTGCATAGACACCAAGTTTCAAACATTCAATGAATAACCATCAGGCACTTTCATCTCTGCCAATGATTTACATACGGATTGCGTCTCTTCTTTAGACAATGTAAAGCAAGCAAGAGGCAAATATGTGCATTTACCTTTTTCTTCAGGTGCCAAGCAGTGTCTTATACCTATCTCAACAAGATCTAAACGACTAGACAAACCATCTTTGGTTTTACCTGGGATATCAAGTAATGTACCGATTATACTTTCACACACATCTTTTTCTATGTACATGACATCCAAGCAATGTCTAACGAGTAAATCTTTCCAGTAAGGAAGTTGAAAGAAAATTGATTTTCTTTGAAAACATCCATTGAATTTTTTGTTTTCATTCTTCTTCCCATACCTAAAGTCAACTTTTTCTACTTCCTTAAGAATTTGCTCACCTGACAATGGCAAAGGAGCAAAGTCTCGTTCTACAGTACCATCAAATGTTTTTTCTTTATTTCTGACAGGATGACTTAAATGCAAATATCGTCTATGACCGATATAACACATTTTGTGTCCATTTGACAAGCGACGGACCCTTGTGTTGGTGCAAAAAATTGGACAAGCTTGGTAACGTTTTGTGCTCAACCCTGATAGGTTACCATATGCTGGAAAATCATTAACAGTTCATAGCAACACCGCTTTCAAATTAAATACTTCTTTTTTAAAACCATCATATGTCTCAACACCATTTTCATTCATTTCTTTCAAATCATCAATTAATGGTGCCAAATAAACATCGATATCGTGTCCTGATTGTTTTGGGCCTGAAATCATTAATGAAAGCATCATAAACTTCCATTTCATGACCAACCAAGGATGAAGATTTTACATAACCAGGAAGACAGGCCATGAACTATGCCTACTACTCAGAGATCTATGCGGGTTTACTCCATTAGCAGCTAAACCGAGACGAAGATTTCTTAGTTCATTTTTTAATTCTGGATTGAAATAATTTACCTTCTTCCAGGCCTGTGAATCTGCAAAATGTCGGAGTGTACCATCTTTCACTCGTCCAGTCTCGTGCCATATTAAGTTCTTAGAGTGTTCTACACTTCAATATAATCGCTTAAGCCGCGAAATCAAAGGTAAGTACCATAGCACTTTTTGAGGAATAAGTTTCATAATCTCCTTACTTTTGTTAGGTTTGTACCGTGGTAAACCACATTCTGGGCAAGTGTCCATGTCTGCATACTCCTTATGATATAAAACACAATCATTCAGACATGCATGAATCTTCTCATACTTCAACTCTATCAAACCTAATATTTTCTTTACTTCATATGTAGACTCCGGAAAACAATTTTCTAGTGGCAAAATCTCCTTGAAAGTAGCTAAAAATTGACTAAAACAATTATCACTAACTCCATTTTCTGCTTTTATGTTATAAAATTTAACCATTGTTGGCAATCTTAGTTTATTACAACCACTGAACAATTGTCTATCTACATCTCTAACCACAGTATCAATTTTTTCTAGATTATGAACAAACTCTTCTTGTGCTTCATCAAGAAATTCTATAGGATGATCATCAAAATCATTACTCTCAAAATCATCTACACCTCGCCTACCTAATGGATATGGGTCGTCATTTAATAATTCACCATGCTAATACCATCTAGTATAACTTATATCAAATCCCTGACAAAATACATGATCCTTTATCATGGTAATATTCCCCTTTACTCCATTACCACAATCGATACAAGGACAACGAATTCTTTGTGGATCACTACAATTCTTTACGCAAAACTCTAAAAAATTGTTGAATTCATCTTGAAATTGTGGTGTTTCTCTCCTCTTAATCATCCATGATTTATCCATACTAATAACAATATTAAATTTCTAATAAGTTAGAAAAAAAAAACTTATATAAGTTTCAAAAACAATTCAATCATGTAAAGAGTTATACTCTATGCACAGTAACTTTAGGCATGTTATTAGGTTCTAGTCTTATAAAATTAAAAAAAAAAATTGGCAAAGTTTCATCTGTTTCTATAGCATACCGTAATTTCATAATTACCTATAAAATCAATACAAACAAACAAAATAGTCAAGTATAGATGAATCCATCACTATTAGGTTCTAGTCTTATAATTTTTTTTTAAATCGGCAGAGTTTCCTCTGTTTCTATAGCATACCGTAATTTCATAATTACCTATAAAATCAATACAAACAAACACAATAATCAAGCATAGATGAATCCATCATTATTACGTTATAGTCTTATAAAAATTTTAAAAAATTCGGCAGAGTATCCTCTGTTTCTATAGCATACCGCAATTCATAATTTCCTATAAAACAACACAAACAAACACAATAATCAAGAATTGAAATTCCGTTTTTAGTAATTACCAAATTAATTAAACCATGTGAATTAATTAAAGTGCGGAATGGTAATTAATTGTTGACACAAATTGCAGTTCTGTCGGGACAGAATCCAAACTTGTCACGACAGAAACTGAACACAATAAAAAGACAGTGCAAAACAATAAAGAACACAACGAATTTTTACAAGGTTCAGAAACCCTTTCGGATAACCTACTCCTTGGGGCCACGCCCAGAGAATAAAACCAATTAATAAAGAATCACAAGTACAAAATATTGACTTAAACAAAACAAGACTCCCTCTTGAGATTTGCCGCAACTTTGTTGTACTTCTCTTCGCTAATCTGATTTTGATTGAAACGCTCCACCACTTGAACTCCCTTCAATGGCCAGCGAGTGCTTGCATCCTCCCGGCGCAAGGCTTGTAAAAATATTCTCCCGAAGACTATAAACGTTGTGTTCAAATTACAATGTGTATTCACTTATGAACATGGTATAAACTCACCACTAAAAACTAAACACACATATTTCTACAAGATCACGTGAATACTTATGATCTTGAATACAAAGAGGAACTCTCACAAATGTTACAATAATGCTCACGAATAATGCACAAAAGAGTTCACATTTCTCATTGCCTTTAGAGCCCTATTTATAGAGTCCTTTTTTGTGCTCATAAAGGCTGAGAAAGAACTCTTCTAATAAAGGCAAGAATAATTGAAGATATTCTTGATTGATGAAGAGTTGCCTATTTTAGAAGATGCTGATCTAACATATACGATTTTTGTGGGGACAGCTCAGACCTATGTCGTATAAAAAACAAGCTCAAAAAGGAAACAGCAATTAATGACATTAAGGATCCAGATTCCTGTTTATTAATTCTTGAGCTGCACGAAAATATATAAGCAAATAAACCAGAAACAAGTTTGGGTAAGTACTGAATATTTGCAATATAAAACTTCCCTTTATAAACAAATTGGGACAATATAAGCTAAATAAGGAAGCTCATAATTATCCAAAATTCACAGAATGGGAAAGTGGATTTCCGAAAATTATAATAAAGGGAAACAACCAATTTATCTTTTAAGAAAAAGATATTTCTATAAAAATGCCGATTATAGGATTTACAATCTCCCCCTTTGGAAATTTTATAAACAAAGAATATCTATTTTTAAAAGATCCCTGCAAAACACAAGTAAGTGCTTAAAATCATAAGAGTCACAAAATGACTCCCCCTGTGAAATATAACCAAAGCACAAGATAAAACTATTAATAATAAACAGCAGGTCAGGCAACATAATCGATGTACCAAAAAATAGAGTTACTCTCTCTCCCCCTCATTGTCTAAGAAAATGCCAAAGAACAAAGGAAACGAAACCAAAAGAAAGACACATCAAGTGTTCTTTTACATCTAACAAACGAAAAATAAAAATAGATCAAAGGGTACTGTGACCATCATGGAGAAGGAGAGTTGGATGCACTAAGAATGGCCAATGAAGCAAGAATTTGGTGCTGAGTCTCCTCCATTAGAGTGAATCGGTCAGAAAGACTTGTAATTCCTGTCTGGACAGAAGCAAGATCACTCGGGACTGCAGGAGTGTCATTCACAATATTGCCAGAACCAGGACCAGCCAGATTAATTCCTTTGACTTTTCGAGCTGTGGACGGAGCATGATCATCTTTGACAGTATAGGTGGGACCAATAAAAGGAGAAGTCAAAGTCTCATGGGACTTCTTCAAAGGACGCTGAGAGTCCAAAAGTTTGTAAATGACTTGTGGAAGCATCAAGTGTTGCCCCTTGCATTTGGCACAACTAAAAACATGATTTGGTCAAAGATAACAGCAACAAGATCTATTGCGACTCCAGTCCCAATTTTTAACAATAGAAAGGCCATGTCTTGAGTGATGATAGAGGAATGAGTTGTAGGCATCCAATTAAACATTGCAAATTTGAAAAGAGCACCATAATAATGAGTGAGATCCATGACTCGAAGAGAGGTGCTTGGTTCCCACACCATAGCTTGACCAACCAATTCAGACAAAACTTGATCCTTTGCAAACTCAATAGAATCATCAATCTCAACAGGAACGAGATTGAGGGCCTTAGACTTTTCAGACGGACTAAACTTATACCAATGTCCCCTAACATACACTTTATGAAACATAAAAGAAGATTGGTCTAATAACTCATCAGTCAAATTTGCATAGAATTATTTAACAACCCGAGGCACAAACCCATCAAACCCAGGCAAGGATTGCAACCAACCACTTTCCTCTAAAGTAAGCAAGACCCCAAAAACACGATGAGGAGCAAAAAGAAAATTTTTCTCACTAATAAAATGACGATGCTCATAAAATTTCATGTTCTTCTCATTATCATTAAAAGAGAAAGTAAGAGAATGGGCTTTGAAAGAACCTTAGGTACGGACAGGAGCACCTTTTTTATTAGCGAGTTTGGAAGACAATTCGGGCAATGCCAAAGGTGTGGTGCCTTTTGGGTTAGATGCAACAGGAGAGGCTTCGGATGGGTCTTCTTCAAATTCAGTCTCCTCCGCCAAATCATGAAGAGGAACATCAGGATGTGGCTCGGTCAAGGAAGGGTCCAACTTAGGTTGAGAGTCTTCCGTTTCAGGAGAAATATCCTCCGATGAGGTGCAAGGAGGTGGGTTGATTTTTGCCTTTAATTTAAATCGGGATAGAGGAGATGAATCAGAGATGGAGCTGGTACCTTTTGTTGGAGCCACTTTGGCCTTCTTCCCTTTCTTTGTTCCAACAACTTTGGTCTTGCGTTTTCCCTTTGCCTTGGGGGTCAATACATCAGGAGATAATGACGATTTAGAGTCATGATCAGATGGATCAGACACAACTTCAGTGGAGATTGATTGGGAATGACTTGTAGCCAAGGCTGGTTTGGCTTTGATTTGACCTTCGGAAGAGGCGAGTGGAACCGCCGAGGCTAGGATTGGCTCAGCATCCAAGTTGGGGAACGTAACTCCTTTACTTGAAGCTCCAAGAACAGTAGATCCTATAGGAACCGAAAGAGCAAGAACCTTCTTTCTTACTGTTGTTTTAGGTCGACGGCCTAGTGTAGGAGAGACAGTAGGGATTGATGCTGGGACTGGAGGAGTGGCAGTGGGAACTGACTCAGTGATTGTCACCTGCTGAGACTTCATGGACGTGGAAGATGAACCTCGGCCTCGAGTCTTCATGGCTGCTAAGAGTGAATCAAGTGAAACACACAAAGAAAGAAACCCTAAACACGTTGGTTATATGTGAGAGATTCAACAAGAAAACACTGATTATAAAACAACCAAAGTGAATCCGAATATATAGAGTATTCGGTGCACAAATGAGGCAAGTTCAAAAATGGGTAACCAAAAATGGGCAACCGGATTTTAAGTGATAAATGCCAAAATATCTCCTTTTTAAAACAGATTCTTTCACACCTCAAAATTGGAAACTTTTTTGAATATTTTAGAATATATTGAGATAAAACAAATAAATTGCATCAATTAATTTTTCAAATCCTTTTTTCTTCTTTTTTTAAGTACACGGTACAAAACAGATTTTATTTTACAATTTTTTTATTTTATTTTATTACAAAATTGCCGAAAATAGAGTGTAAATTGCCATACCATATGTGTCCATGTAAATTCCAAGTCCTGTTCAAAAGAAACAAGATAACCATATTTTTCACAAATTAGAGAAATGAGTTATAATTCAAATACTAAGAGACCATAATTCGAAAAATATACCAATCACAAAACATATTTGAATCAATTCATTATATGTATGAGTCTTACAACCATCTTACACAGTCTAGTCAACAGGCATGTGTGTGTGCATGTGTAATCAATTTGGCGTTTCTTTTTGGCCTTTTAAAGCTAGGGTCATTGCCCATATTTGACGATTTTAGCCTTTTTCAAATTGTAACCATAATGGAGGCTATAACTCTTATACTGATGGTAGCCCTTTACACTGGTAGAGTATCCTCCAATATAATTGCTAATTACCTGGTACCAACTTACTCAATGTCAGCTTTCACACATCAGTATAGGTAGCTTTTTTCCAAAATGGAGCCTAAAAAAGAAACTGGATTAAGGAATGCTCAAACAAACATAATGATTTGATCAAATATAAATTGGATGGTCTATAATTTTTCAAATATGGGTTTTTACTCCAACAGAGTATAGGACTTATAACAATCATTTTCTAAAATACAAAAAATATATGCTCATCAAATTTCTTCCAAACAGGACAAGAGATTTACGCAAACACATATGTAAGGCAAGGTAATCAATTTATTGGCAATTTCAAATAAAACAAACCCCCAAGGACTTCCTGAGGGAATCAAATCTGACCGTGTCTAAAGAGCTTTGGTAAAAATATCTGCAATTTGTTTGTTAGTCTCAACATATTCTAAAATCAATATTTTGTTTTCAACAAGTTCCCTAATAAAATGATGAAGAATGTCAATATGTTTGGTGTGAGAGTGCTGAATAGGATTTTGGGAGATATTAATAGCACTTGTATTATCACAAAAAATGGTTAAAGTTTTAATATCAACCCATAGTCTGCCAACATTTGTTTCATCCACAAAAGTTGAGTACAACAGCTTCCAGCAGCAATGTACTCAGCTTCGGTTGTTGACAAGGAGATGGAGTTTTGTTTTTTACTATGCCAGGAGACCAAATTGTTTCCTAAGTAAAAACAACCACCACTTGTACTTTTGCGATCATCAGTGTTTCCTGCCCAATCTGCATCACTATAAAACACAAGGTTAGAATTTGTTTCTTTGGAGTACCAAATGCCTAAATCAAGAGTATTATTGATGTAACGAATAATTCTTTTTACAACAATCACATGAGACTCCATGGGGTTCCCTTGGAAACGAGCGCACACTCCAACACTATAACTGATGTCAGGGAGACTTGCAGTTAAGTAAAGGAGACTCCCAATCATATTCATGTAAAGAGTTGGATCAACCTTCTTCCCATTTTCATCTTTAGATAATTTGACCGTAGTACCCATTGGAGTTTTAGCAGGTTTAGATGCTCGAGTCCAAATCTTTTCACTAGACTTCTTGCATACTTTCTTTGTGAAATTAAAATTCCTTCATCTGACTGCTTCACTTTAAGTCCTAGAAAGAAATTGAGTTCTCCTACCATGCTCATCTCAAACTCTTCCTGCATTTGTTTCACAAATTCATGCACTAAAGAATCATTAGTAGAACCAAACACTATATCATCAACATAGATTTGTGCTATCATAATATTTTCAACAACATTTTTGATAAAAAGTGTTTTGTCTACTCCCCTTCTCTTGTTCCCCTTTGAGACCAAAAAATGAGTTAGTCTCTCATACCAAGCCCGTGGGGCTTGTTTCAGCCCATACAAAGCTTTTTGCAATTTAAACACATGATTAGGATTGTAAGGATCCTCAAACCCTTTAGGTTGTTCCACATAAGCTTCTTCATTCAAAAATCCATTTAAAAAGGCAGATTTTACATCCATTTGGAACAATTTAGATCCAAGAACACATGAAATAGCTAGTAATAATCTTATGGATTCAAGTCTTGAAACAGGGGCAAAAGTCTCATCAAAATCAATTCCTTCAACTTGAGTGTACCCTTGTGCAACTAGTCTAGCTTTATTTCTTATTATGGTCCCAAATTCATCAGTTTTATTTTTAAATATCCACTTTGTACCTATAACATTAGTATGACTCGGTCTAGGGACAAGAATCCATACCTCATTCCTTGTGAATTGATCTAGCTCTTCTTGCATAGCATTGATCCATGATTCATCATTTAAGGCTTCCTTCACATTTTTTGGTTCCAAAGTAGAAGTAAAACAGACAAATTGAACCAAATTTACATACCTCTTTCGAGTGATCATACTTTCTTCAAGATTTCCCAAAATAAGGTCAGAAGGGTGATTCTTTTTTACTCTAGTTGATGGTTCTCTTTGAACAGAGTCAGAGGAAATAACTAGATTTTCCTTCTCTGTTTGCCCAGTTGTTGTTTCGATAGAATCAACGTTTGATACGTCAGCAGTGGCTGTTGTCCCCTCCAAAGGCTGTGCTGTCAGATTTGCCATTTCTTTATGATGTTGAACATCAATGAGCCTGTCAATTTCCTCCTCATGGGAGTACTCAGAAAATCTTTTAAATCATCTACAACCACATTAGCTGATTCCATAATAGTTTGGGTTCTCATGTTATAGACACGATAAGCCTTACTATTGGTGGAATAACCAAGAAAAACTCCCATATCGCTTTTGGCATCAAATTTTCCCAGATTCTCACGATCTCTAAGAATATAACACAGACACCCAAAAACATGAAAGTAATTGACATTGTGTTTTCTACCTTTCCATATTTCATAAGGAGTTTTATTTGTACCTGGACGCAGAAAAACACGATTAATTGTGTAACAAGCTGTATTAATTGCTTCTGCCCACAATTTCTTCGGGAGTTTTTTGCTATTAAGCATAACTCTGGCCATTTCTTGCAAGGTACGATTTTTCCGTTCCACTACCCCATTTTGTTCAGGGGTTTTGAGAGTAGAAAATTCATGCAAAATTCCAAAAGATTTACAATATTCATCATAAATAGAATTTTCAAACTCCTTACCATGATCACTCCGTATTCGAACAATCTTTCCAATGTTACAATGTTTTTCAACTCTCAATCTTGTACATAGAGTTTGAAAAGCTTCAAAAGTATCAGATTTTTCTCTTAAGAAATCTACCCAAGTAAATCTAGAAAAATCATCCACACATACAAAAATGTATCTCTTACCATTAATACTTTCAACTTGTATAGGACCCATGAGATCCATATGTAATAATTCTAACACATTTGAAGTATTAATATCAGATAATGCTTTATGGGAAATTTTCAACTGTTTTCCCAATTGACATGATTCACATTTACCAAGCGATTCTTTACCCAGCTTGGGTATACCACGGATGAGACTTGCATTAGCAATCTTTTTCAAGTTCTTGAAATTTATATGTCCAAGTTTTTCATGTCACAAGTCAGTAATATTAAAACTTGATGAAGATGTATGGCATGTGAAGTTTTGTGTGAGAGTGTAACAATTATCCAAAGAACGAGAACCTTTGAGAATAATATCACCATTTTGATTTAAAACATTACACTCATCATGCGAAAAATTAACAAGAAAACCTTGGTCACAAACTTGACTTATGCTAATTAAGTTGGCTTTCAGCCCATCAACAAGAAGCACATTTTTCAGTTTTGGTAACCCTTCAATGTTTAGAGTGCCTTTACCTAAAATATTTCCTGTCATTCCATCCCCAAATGTTACAACTCCACACTTCAAGGGTTTGAAGTTGGTAAGTATGTTGGCATTATCTGTCATATGTCTTGAACAACTGCTATCAAACTACCATGAACTAGATGCATGCATTTTATGACAGGTAAAGGTAGCCAAGCAAACAGAGTTAACTTTCTTGACCCATATTGTTTTTTATTTTGAATTTCTTTTGGTCAAGAATTGATTCATACTACCAAAGTGTTTAACATAATTCTTTTTGAACAAGTTTAACAGAGAAAAACACTTAGGTCTTATGTGTCCTTTCATCCCACAAAAATGACAAACTGGTACAAATTGTTCAATGTTTCTTTTTGGAGAAATTTTCTTTAGTTGTAGATCTGTTGCAATAGATGACAACTTTGTGCTCTCAGCAGAGTGACTTGTTCCTGCAAAACGGTTAGTTGGCACAACAGACGGATAATTCATAGATTTTACAAAAACCATTTTTCTTGAGGATTCAGATCCATTAGATCCCAATCCATTGTAATCACCAGCCTTTTTTCCTACAGAAAGAATATCATCCGATATTCCAGATCTAGGATTAAGTATTTTGACACCTTTTTGCAAAAAATCAATTTCTTTATTCAAAGAATTAATTTCATCATTTTTGGAAGCAATAATCATCTCAAGTTTTTTCAATTTTTTCAACAAATATTTTATTATTGCTAGCCATTAGACGATTCTCAGAACACACTTTCAGCCATTGATCATACATTATTTTATAAGACTCTTTCAATGACTCCTCATCTAAGTCAGAATCATAAGAATCACTATCAGAATTCTCATTATTCTGAACAGAATTATTAAGGCATAACACATCCTTGTAATTAACTGAAGAGAAAAACATACCTTTGTGAACAGAGGTTAAGACAACACGATTTTCCTCCTCATCACTCTGTTCAGAGTCTTGATCACTCCACGTGGTTGTCATGACTTTCTTTTTCTTTAAGGTATTTGCACACTCAGATTGAATGTGTCCAAATCCTTCACATTCCCTACACTGAATACCCTTTTTATTAGTTTCAAAGGGTTTAGAAAAATTATCTTTTGGATTTTTGGATATGGCCTTTTTGTTTCCCAATTTCTTTATGCATTTTTGAAAAACATTTGTCAACAGAGCCATCTCATCATCCTCATCATCTGAACTTTCCTTCTTTTCTTTAGAAGATTTCAAGGCAATAGATTTTTCTTTGATTTCCTCTGTCTTACCTTTTTGTCTAATTTGTTGGTTTAGTTCAAAAGTTCGAAGTGAACCCATCAATTCTTCTACTTTTATTTTGTCCAGATCTTTTGCTTCTTCAATTGCCATTAGCTTTGTCTGAAACCTGTCAGGGAGAACTCTAATAATTTTTATAACCAAAACATTCTCTTCAAGTTTTTCACCAAGAGCAAAATATTCGTTAGCAATATTTGACAATTTCTCATAAAATTCAGTGAGGGTTTTATTTTCATTCATTTTCAAATTTTGTTGTGAGCATAACAAGCATAGAACGCTTGACATCAGCAGTTCCTTCAAATTGAGTTTGAAGGATTTGCCAAGCATCTTTGGCCAAAACACATGAAGAAATCAATTTAATGTAACATTCACCAACACCATTAAAAATAGCATGTAATGCTTTATTATTGTAACTGGATAGTTTATCTTCAGCATCAGTCCAGTCAAGTTCAGATTTTACCTTAGTTACAACATCGCTTTCTGCTGGAGGAGTCCAACCACTTAAAACAACTCTCCAAGCCTTTTCCTCTTGAGATTTGATGAACACTCTCATTCTAAATTTCCAATATGGATAGTTTGAATCGTTGAGTAAAGGGGGCGAGTTATGGAGCCTCCTTCTGTGAAAAAAGACATTGCAAGAACAAGAACAACAAACAGAATAAACCAAGATCACACTCAGAAATGAGTGACCCACTCTGATACCAATTGAAATTTCGTTTTTAGTAATTACCAAATTAATTAAACCATGTGAATTAATTAAAGTGCGGAATGGTAATTAATTGTTGACACAGATTGCAGTTCTGTTGGGACAGAATCCAAACTTGTCACGACAGAAACTGAACACAATAAAAAGACAGTGCAAAACAATAAAGAACACAGCGAATTTTTACAAGGTTCAGAAACCCTTTCAGATAACCTACTCCTTGGGGCCACGCCCAGAGAATAAAACCAATTAATAAAGAATCACAAGTACAAAATATTGACCTAAACAAAACAAGACTCCCTCTTGAGATTTGCCGCAACTTTGTTGTACTTCTCTTCGCTAATCTGATTTTGATTGAAACGCTCCACCACTTGAACTCCCTTCAATGGCCAGCGAATGCTTGCATCCTCCCGGCGCAAGGCTTGTAAAAATCTTCTCCCGAAGACTATAAACGTTGTGTTCAAATTACAATGTGTATTCACTCATGAACATGGTATAAACTCACCACTAAAAACTAAACACACATATTTCTACAAGAACACGTGAATACTTATGATCTTGAATACAAAGAGAAACTCTCACAAATGTTACAATAATGCTCACGAATAATGCACAAAAGAGTTCACATTTCTCACTACCTTTAGAGCCCTATTTATAGAGTCCTTTTTTGTGCTCATAAAGGCTGAGAAAGAATTCTTCTAATAAAGGCAAGAATAATTGAAGATATTCTTGATTGATGAAGAGTTGCCTTTTTTAGAAGATGTTGATCCGACAGATTCAATTTTGGTGGGGACAGATCAGACTTGTGTCGGATCAAAAACAAGCTCAAAAGGGAAACAGCAATTAATGAAATTAAGGATCCAGTTTCCTGTTTATTAATTCTTGAGCTGCACGTAAATATATAAGCAAATAAACCAGAAACAAGTTTGGGTAAGTACTGAATATTTGCAATATAAAACTTCCCTTTATAAACAAATTGGGACAATATAAGCTAAATGAGGAAGCTCATAATTATCCAAAATTCACAAAATGGGAAAGTGGATTTCCAAAAATTATAATAAAGGGAAACAACCAATTTATCTTTTAAGAAAAAGATATTTCTATAAAAATGTCGATTATAGGATTTACAAGCATAAATGAATCCATCATTATATCACCACAACACGCAAATTTCCTAGAGCCTACTTCACTAATTTTCAAATATAACTTTTACTAAATCCAATATGCATGATTTAATTAACCTTATCTTTGTACATAAATCTTGTACTAATATAAATAAAATTAAAAAATAACTAACCTTAAATATTACTCTTCAATTCACCTGAAATGAACAACAAAGTCACCACTCAATCGACGACCCTACTAAAACATTACATACATAATTAGTAAACCACATAATTAATTATCAAACCAATAAATAAAAAAACAAATCAAACTAGTTATAGAAACTAATGAACAACACTTGATCATCTTCAAGCTATTTATTTTTTCAAATATTTAAAAAGCAAATTCATCTTGTCATAATTTCTAAAATTTACTAATATACATATATATTTATAATAAACCAAATTTTTATCACATTATTTAAAATAACAAAATAAACAAATAATTAGAAAAGTTAACAAAATATTACTAAATATAATTATAAAATTCGAAATAATATAAAAAAAAAACATAGAAAAATAAAAAATTATCATCAAAACAATGATTTAGTAATCCATGCATATTTTGAAGCTCAAAAACACATTACAATGACAAAAATCCAGTCAAAATCCGGCAAGAAACACCAAGAACCCATGAGAAATAATACCCACGGCCAAATGTATTTTTTTCCTCTAAAAAACAAAAAAGAAGGATTTTTAGGCTATATTTCGGTTTATAATGAAGGAAAGTTGTAAGAAATAATGAAAAAAAAGGTTTGACTCAAGAAAATGGTTGTGCCGTACGGTTGTGTCAATGGAGTTTTTGGGATTTGCACAGAGAAGAAGAGAAGGGTTACGGGCCATTAGTGTGGAAGAAAGGGTTTTAATGGTGCTCGGCCTTGTGTGGCTAGGCACTTTCTACTGCGGTTTTTATGTAAAAACCGAAGTAGAAAGTTACCAAAAACTAATAAGGGATGTGTTTGACTTGGGCCCTTTTTTTACATCCTTATTCTCTCTAAACCGAAGTCATGGGCCTGTGCAACCAAACATGGACCTCTTTCAATTGAATTTTTAACTTCGTTTTTTTAAGAAAGCGAAGTAGTATCTAATTTTTTTTAGCGTCAAATTCAAAAGCGAAGTAAAAGAGTTTAAAAAGGTTGCTACTTCGGTTTTTTTTGTATGTTGAGTATAAAAACTGAAGTAAAAACCTATATTTCTAGTAGTGGAACTTTATTTATTTTTGAAACGTTGCAAGAAACTATTATTTTTATGTGGAAATTACATTTATATGGACTTTTAATTGATATTTTAAAAAATATGGCTTTTTTTTCATCTTAACTTTTGTATGGCTTTTTATACTTTTTTATCACTTTTGTGGTTTTTTTTCCCATATTTTTGTTAAGATGTCTTATTATGCCATATGTTGTTTCTAATGATTATTTTTTCAATCCACGGGTAGTTATGTAATTTTATTTTATGTAATTTTTTAAAATTTTACAAAGGTAGTTTTCTTTTACTTTACCTTTTCCGTTCAGTTTTTTTCCCTTTGTTTCCCGAGCGTTCTTTCTTTTTATTCAGTTGTTTGCATGCGGTTTGGGTTTGGTGACCGTGGTTGTTGATGAGTATTTTGGTGTGATCGGAGTTGTTTTCGGTCATCGTAGTTGTTGTTTAGGAGTTTGGTCGACTGGAATTTTCAGAAATTTTGGCTAACTATCTTGAACGTTGTCGGAATGCACCGTTCTCCTTGAACTCCGACGGTTCCTCCCGACAATGCAGGACCTAACGTTAAGGTATCTTGTTTCTTTCAGTGTTTTGGTTTGGTTGTTAGTTTGATTTTTGTTTATTTGAGTTGGAATCGTATATTTATTTGTATGTTGTTTTCATTGTTCATATTTTCAATTTTTGTATTTATGTTTATGTTTTTTAAGGGAGGTAATGTTGGTTCTTCATCAACATGTGTTGATGGCGGTTTGCGTTCTTCCCCTCAAGTTAAGGATTCTTCAAGGAACAAGAGAACTACTGCTGGGACAAAGAAAGATCGTCAGAGTAGAGTTAAGGTAACTAGTTACCTTGATTTTTTTTTTTCGATGTGTATATGTATATTTTTCCTTTTTGCTGCATCTTTCCCTTGAGGGAAATCTTATATGATATTTGTAATTCCCACATATATGATTAATATCATATGCCTTCATCTTGATATTAGATTATGATGAAACTGGCTCTGGCTTGCTGTAACTTCAAGTTTAGAGCATGTTTTTATATTTATATCTTAATGTGTGTTTGTGTGTGGTTTTGTCAATTAAATAATGATAAAACTTGCTCATACTCCTTGACGTATACTACTGATTTCATACATTGCCAATTCGACATTTAATAAAGTTCAAAGTAACTAGCTAACTAGAAAAACATACATATAAAACAAAGTTCAAAGTGCATTCTAGAGGTATTGTTTTCTGTTTGTGGTTCCTTGTTTCTTTGATATGGTTTAAGTGTATGATTATGTTTAGTTTTTTTGTCATTTGTTCTCATGTGGTCCCTAGTTTTTTTCAATTGATTTACTTTTATCATTTGTTGTTATTTTAATGTTTTAAGTTTCCCTGTTATCTATGTTATGCCCTTACTGTTTCTTTTTTTATAATTTTTTTTGGCCTTTTAGGTTCCTAGTTAGTTGTTGATGTTTAGTGTTTTTTTTTTTAAAGTTAATAGTTTATATGTGTTTGGCCTTGCTTTTCTTTCTGTGGTTCCTGTTTACTTTTTATGGTTTAATCGTATTATTATGTTTCTTAAGTTTTAGTGTCTTGTAATGTGTTATCATGTGGTCCCTAGTTACTTTTGTGTTGATTTTATTGTATAATTTTTGTTTAGTTTAATGTTAACTTTTCATTGTTCTGTATGTTTTCCACTTTTCTTTTTATTTTATTTTTTATAATTTTTTGTTTGATTTATAGGTACCGAGTTAGTTGTTTATGTTTATTGTTTTATAATAGGTACCTAGTTACCTTGTTTGTTTTCCCCCCTTCATATTATTCACAGTTTCTTTATTCTGTTTAGTGTTATGTTATCAGTGTGTAATTGTTTCTCATGTTTATTTTTAGGATGCGCATTTCAGAATTAAACCTGACAGGCGTTTTGGTAGTAAAGTCCAACAGTGGAATAAGCCGTCTGTTATTAGTGACATTAAGGCAGTTTTAAGTTCGAAACAAAAAGCAATGTTTCGAAGAACTCCATTCGGTCACTTTTTGGATATGCCTGATATTACATTTCAGGCACAGTTATTTCATAGTGTTTTGCTTCGGGAGGTTTATCAAAAAAACAAAGAATCCGAGTTTTGGTTTAACTTGGGTGGCACATTAGTTAGGTTCTCAATCAGTTAGTTTTCCATCATTACTGGTTTGAAATGTGTGGGCAGTGTTGACTTTGGCATGTTCAAAGAGGCTGATTTAGGGCTTAGGAAATCTCTTTTTCCGTTGTACGAAGGTAAACCCAGGAAGGAAGAAAAACTTAGGAAAGAGGAGGTTGCATGTGCGTTTAATGATAAAAACTTGAAGAAGAAAGGTGATGAGGTTGTCGTTAAGTTGGCTATTGTTCATTTGTTAGCCAATTTTTTGTTCGGGACACAAACTGAGACTCGTGTTGACAACTCATTCTTTGCCATGGTTGATACTAATTTTGCTGAGATGAAGAAGTTTGCTTTTGGGAAAGTGTTGTGGCAAAGAACTAGGTGTGTGATGCGGGCAGTTTTGAAAGATAGGAACGCCATGTATGATTGTGTTCCTAGGAAAGCTGATGGGTCACTGGATAACTATAGTTATAAGTGCTATGGTTTCCCTATTGCTTTCCTTATATGGATATATGAGACAATTCCTTCTTGTTCTCAAGCTTTGTGTAGACGGGTTAATTGTTTGTTTCCACGGATTCTGAATTGGACAAGCAGGGGTAGTGTGTCATATCAGTATTTGGTTGATAACGTTCTGTTAGAGGAAGAGGTATTGATTTTGTTTTTTTTTTTCAAATTTTTTTTTGTCGTTCTCTTTCTATTTTTTATTACGTTTGTTTTGTAGTTGGGTAACTAGTTACTTTGTCACAGTTATTTTTGTGTCGCCTGTTTTTTAAAAAAAAAATTGATTCTTGCAGTATGATGTTAATGTCATAATGCCTACTACTGAAGAAATGAGACTGCCTATTCTGAGAGGGTTGTCTTTTGAAAGCAATTTTTTGCCAACAGATCCACCCGATGACAATGCTGCTAGTTCCTCAGATATGCATCAGGATCTTATTGCCATTCAATCAAAATTGGTTGAAGTGCAAGATTCCCAGAAGTCTATATTGATTGCAATTTCTGAATTGAAGGCATCCTTTGCATCTGATTTTTCTTCTGTTATATCTTTGTTGGATGGTATTAAGGCATCTATGACAGCTGGTAATCATAATGTTGGTGGAGAGTTTGAAGATCCTATGCATGCTGAGTCTTCTTCTGAGGTAACTAGTTTCTATTGTGTTGTGTGTTTCCCTTTTATGATGTCTATTTTGGTTCTATTTTGTTTAAGAATTGCTGGTTTTTGTATTTTTTAGGATTTTTTTGATGGCCATTCCTCTGGGGGTTACCAAAATGTTGATATTGGTGAGGAGTTGGGGGCTGATTTGGAGCATTCTGTTCAGATTGCTTCACAATTTTTTTCTACTGTTAAAGTAAGATCTTATTTTTCGTTTTATTTGCTTAAGCAATTGTTTTATTTTCCTCTGTGTTTTCTTATTTGTAATGTAGTTCTGGTTGTATATTTTTATTTCTTTTTTAGGAGCCAATTAAAGTTTACTCAAGTGTATGCTCAAGTCCTCGAACTCCCACATTTCATGTCTCTAATGCAATATGGAGAGTTATTAATGATTCGGTTGAGAGGCCACTTAAAGAGAGTAGTTCTTTGGAGGATAAAAGTAAGTGGTCAATTGTGATGTATGATGATGCACAAGCAGTTGATACTGGACTGATTTTGGGAAGGAAAAGGCAAGCGAAGCCGAGCGCTGTTGTAAAATCTCCTTTCTTAACAAAATTTGGATCTTCTGAAGTTGGAGTGAAACAAAAAAGAAAGAGGACGATATTGGATAATATTTGTCCCTTTTCCAATGAACTTGGTGATAATCACACTAAAGAACAACTGTCTGAGTTTGATTCCTGGATTAATCATGGTTTGAAGAAAAGGAACAAGTATGTACAACCATTATTTGTTTTAAAGTTTGTTATATGTGTAATATTTATGATTAATTTGTTAACCTTTTTATTTTGTTTTTTGATGTATTTTTTAGGTTCAAAAAATATGATGATAATTATGTGGACCCACCAATTAACTTCACTTTTGTTCATATTTATGAGAAGACTTGGTTTCATAGCAATTCATTGATTCTCTGGGCAATTCATTGATTCATCAGTGAGATTCTCGCTTTTTAATTTATCTGGTTTTTCATGTTGGAGTTTTTTTTTCTTTTTTTTTTTTACAAGGTAATAAGTCTGGTGATCTATTTATGCTATATATTATGATGTTATTGGGTAACCAGTTACCTTACTGTTTGCTTTGTTGTAGTTCATTGGGTAACTGGTTACTCAAACATTGTAACTGGTTTTTGTGTTGATGATGGTCACCAGTTACCCTTGTGTGACAAAGTTTTATTGACTGTCATAGTAGATTTGTTTCTACCCATATCATTTTATAATCATGTATTTTTTTTATTATGCAGCATATTGATGTGATGATGTATTACTTGAGGAGAACGGTTAAATTGTCTAAAGATTTGAAGAGAAGAGTATCTACGACTAACACTTGTTTTGGGAAAAACATAGTGTTTATGTATGAAGATTTTAAGAAAAAAGGTAGTGGTGCATTTAAAATAAATGAGAGCTGCGTTGCTTTGAAGATAATGAAGGGGGAATCCATGTTTTGTGCAACTCATTGGAATTTGCTTGATGATGTTGTCATGCCTGTTAATGTGAATGGTATTATGCACTGGATTTTGTTGCACTTTAATGTACAGCAGAGATCTCTTACGGTGTATGATTCAATGTCTGGTGCAAAGCATGAAAATCAGACTTTACCTGTCGTTGAGGCATTTGCTGTTTTGATTCCTCTTCTACTGGAGATGATTGATTTCTATGTTCGTAAAGATATTAATCTTGATGTTAGCCCGTATGATTTGGCAGAGAATGAGGCTTTGAAGTTGAGCATTGCTAAAGGCATTCCTCAACAGACTGATTGGTTAGTTTGTTTATTTGATTTTAGTTTTTTTTTTTTTTTTTTGTGTTCTGTTTTGTTTATATGTTCTTAGTTGTTTTTTTTTTACTTTTTTCTATTATGCAGTGATTGTGGGGTGTTTTCTACTTATTTTGCTGAGCAAATAATTCTTGGGAAGGAGAATGAGATGCCTAAAAATATTGATGTTCGTCTCCTTCGTAAAGACATTGCTGTCAGCTTGTACTATCATGGAAAGAACAAAGAACTTGAGGGATACTTAACTAGCGATGAGTTCACTGAGAAGCTTCTGGAGAGGAGACAGAAAAGAATGAAAATTGCTGCATAGGCTTTTAGTGATATTATATTTCTTTTGGTTTTTTATCTTTTCTACAACTGTAATTAAATGATGAATCAATTTCTAGTTTAACAGTTAGCTTTTTTAATTTTCTTCTTATGTAAAATATTGGGATTCTTAAGGTCATTTTATATATACATATTAGTATATCGTTTTGTTAATTCTTTTGCTGTAAGCTTTTGGAAGAATGATTTAGAGGGTAACCAGGTACCCAGGTTGTTTATTTGATAACATACAAAGGGTAACTGGTTACTTAATTGTTTTTATTTTAATTTTTTCCCCATTGGTTTGTTGTTTGTTAATTACATTTATTAATATATATTTTAGATA
This sequence comes from Humulus lupulus, assembly GCF_963169125.1. Lineage (NCBI taxonomy): Eukaryota > Viridiplantae > Streptophyta > Magnoliopsida > Rosales > Cannabaceae > Humulus > Humulus lupulus. The sequence continues at coordinate 52,671,737 of NC_084796.1, read as the reverse complement.
ACACTTTAAATCAGGTAGCTAGTTTTCTGTTTGTTTTTGTATTTTTTTCCACTGTTTTATGGAATAATTTGAGGGAAACTAGTTCCTAGTTGGCTTGTTTAACTAATTTTATTGGTGATATTTGAGGGTAACTAGGTACTCAGGCTGTTTGTTTCCGAATATACCGAGGGTAACTGGTTACTTAAGTGTTTTTTTTTATTTTTCCCCTAAGCTTGTCTTTTTTATAGTTATGCAACCAGTTTATTAAGTTAATATTAAAGTAACTTTAATATTATATATAGACGAGTTTGTGATAGAAGAAAGTAAAGGTTTTAATTCTTTTTTTTTTTGGCTTTTAGATTGTTATAGTGGGGTAATTTATCTTGTATTGAAACTTCAGGGTAACCAGTTACCTATATCGTTGTTTTTGTTGTTAATTATTGGTAACTGGGTACGATCATTTTTTTTCGTCATGGTTTATTTATAGTGATGGTAGCATTGAAAAATAGAAGCAAACAAATCCAAGAAATTATTTTGAAAGGATTTTATAAGTTTGCATAACCAATCAATGTGTTTCATTTTGAAACAATCTTATTAAAATACTGAATGATACTTGATGAATATGAAAGTCTCTCTTTCAATGAGTAAAGCTATGAAAGGTTTGTTTTGCTATAGAATATGAATCTATGTCTTTGGCTTTTTCTGTTTATTTGGCTTCTGAAATGGAGGATTCCTGCAAGTCTTCCTGTTATGTCCTGGTTGTGCACATTTCCCACAGGTGATTATTACCTTATTTTCCCCTCTTGATCTTATTCGTTTCTTTCTTGGTCTTCCTGTAGGGATTGTTGCATTTGGAGGCAGCACTATTATGTCCAAGTGTTGTGGGAGATTCCATTCATCTTTATGGGGCAAAGGATGAACATTTTCTTGATACAATGCTTTCAACGTTTCTGTTCTGTAGAATTTTGCACAATAATCATAGACACTCAAGTTTCTTTTTGCAATCACAGCTACTGCATGGCCACAAGGTATTTCATCTTCTTGGAACCTATTGCAAGTGCATGTTCTATTATGTATATTTACTGTGAAATTTATCCCCTTTTGATCACGAACTTGGTATTCTATTGTGTTGAAAGGCAAGACCTAAAAATAGTTTGTCATGAAATAGAATCAGATAATAAACATTTTAACTAGACTTAAGATTTAAAGTAACTAGTTATGCTTCTGTGTAAAAAAAATTTCCTGTTCTTATGGAAGGTAACTGGTTACCATCTATTGACAGAATAAGGATTTGTAAGAATATGTTTAGTTGCATACCTCATACTTCATTTTTGAAACAATGTCATGTCTCAATTAATTTTCTGTTGCTGTAGAGACTTTTGTGAATGTTCCATTTGCATTATTTGAGTTGTTCCAAACCCACTTTTAGACCAAACTTCTAAGGCATTCAACCAAGATATCAATGGGGAGATTTCTTGCAGCTTTTAGTGCAGCGTTGAGTGATTCTGCGATGTTGGATGTCATCATGGTGTATCTTTTTGTTGGCGAGTATGATCTTGCCCAAGTTTCATACTTGGCTTTTTCTAAATAGGGCCTAATGCGTCTATCAATTCTATCAAGGCCTTTCATGTAGTTTTCAAATTATGTCTGTGTGTATGCTTTTGCTGCTGCAATGAATTTCATTTGTAGTTCTTCTCCATGGCTCCCATACTTGCCTTTCAAATTATTGAGTAAGTGAAACATGCAAGCTCCATGGAAAGCATTTGGGTACACCATATGTACTGCATTTTCTATGCTCTTATGTCTGTCAGAAACTATAGCCAATCCTGTGGAGTACAAATATTTTAATATAAAAAAACAAAAATTAAGTATTTTTCAATTTTTTTATTTTTTTTTATTTTGGTGAAGGTAACCAGTTACTTTGGTCAGATTCTAAAAGAAATAGCATGTATTTGTGTATTTTGTTTTGGTAAAATGTTCCTATTTGTTTGTAAACAAGAATATATCGTTGAAGCTATCATACCTTCGGGTTCTCCATAGGTTTCTCACAATTTGGAGAAGAACCATAGCCATGAGTTATCATTTTCAGAGTCTGCTATTCCAAAAGCCAACACGAAAATGTTGTTGTTTGAATCTAACGTTGATGCTGAAAATAGGGTACCACCATGTGCATTTTTCAAAAAAGTTCCATCAACAACAATTATAGGCCTCAAGTATCTCCAACCCTTGATTGAGTTAGAGAAAGCTATGTATAGGTATTTGAATCTATCTTCCTTCTCTGTGAGTAGGTGTGTTATTGTTCCTGGATTTGCTTGCTTCAACATGTAAAGATATATTGGCAACTTCTGATATGAATCATCGGGGTTCCCTCTTACTAGACGCAAAGATTTCTCTCTCGATCTCCATGCTTTTGTGTATCCCATAGTTACTCCAAAGTCATCATTCATATCATTCATGATGTCATTTGGAGTGTAATTTCTTTTGATTGACTTGTACTTATTCTTTATTAATTCCCCAACTACGATGCTTTTTGCTTGCTTATGGTCTTCCAAAACAATTTCAACAGAGCAAGTGTGATTTGGATTGCATTTCCGTACCTTGAATAAATCTTGATTTCTGTACTTAGATGCTCTCACCAACCAGTTGCATTTTTCATCTGCGCAAGTAACTAGGTACTCTCTAGGTTCTGATCTTTTTGTTTTGAACTGGAAGTTATGCAGCATTGCATAGTAGCTAAGGGCTGATTTGACTGTGTTCTTATCCTTGTAAATTTGTCGTTGCTCTATTGTGTTCACTCTGTAATCAGATATTACTAGTTGGATTTCATCCAACTTCTTTTTTCTTTTTGTATTGTCCTCAATTATGAAATCAGCTACTTCTTCAGCAAAATGGGGTATGTATGACACATTTATGCCCTCATTTGTTGTGCTTGACATTCCTTTTTCAAGTAACATTTGTTCATTGATGGAAGCTTGATTTGCTTGCATTAATAATGTCCCCACCTCCATTTCTTCTGTTGTAGCTTTCTGATTTGCTAGTAGAAGAAGGTCATTTTCATTGCTTGATTCTTGAACTATAGTGACAGACAATGGTAAGTCTGTTATTTTAGCAGCAACTTTTTTCTTTATTTCCAGGAAGAACAACACTGAATTGTCTATTATAACCTTCATTGGTGGTGTTCCTTTTTCTACTTGATAAGAAACTTCAATAGTTGCTGTTTTTTCCTTTATCTCCTTTTTTATCAAATTCACCAAGTTGTCAAGAGAAAATTTTGGTGGTATTAATATCCCAGTCATTGTGTATCCTTGGTACTCATTGTTTTCATTCCAATTGCCTCCATATTGAACCAAAGAAGTAATATTGTCCATATCTGTAAAATTTGGCAATTTTTTAAGCAGTTAGTTGGTTCTAAATGGGCTAGGTAACTAGTTAACTTAATATTTAATCACATATTCTCCTGAAACATTTAGCTTTTGTAGGGTAACTGGTCACACTTAGTTTTATATATTTTATGTTTTTCAAATTAGTTATATATATTGATTGTTGTTGCAGGGTAACTTGTTACACTTAGTTTTACACATTGTTTGTTTTTTTTTTTTTGCAGGGTAACTGGTTACCTTAATAATGAATCATATATTGCTTATTTTTACCCTTAGTTTTATATAGTTGTAATTTCCTCTTAGTTTTATTTATTGTCTGTTTTTCAGGGTAACTGGTTACCCTATTGTTACTGATTGTTTTTGTAGTAAATTATCCCAGCTACATCAAATAATTTTTTTTTTAATTATAAAGATAAATTAGAGTGCCAAATTTTCAAAGTTCTTGTTTCTTGTCTATTTTTTTTGGTTAATGAATGTAGAAAAACTAGTGGGAAGGTAACTGGTTCCCTTAATCTATAGTTGCATACCATACAGAAACATTTTAGTTGAATTTATTGCATGTGTTTCCAAGTAACTAGTTGTCCTAATGTTCCTGAATGTTTTAGCTGTTAAAATTCACACTAATATCAAATTATTCTTTTTATTGTAATGACAAATTAAGATGTAAAAATATCAGAGTTATTGTTTCTTGTTTTTTTTCTGGTTAATCAATGTATACAAACCAGTGAGCTTCGATATTTTTTTTTCTATTTTTTAGTTTATAAATTGTTTCTATTTTCCAGCAAGCACATTTGATCATGATCATTTTTATTATAATCAAGATAATAGTTGCAAATAATATAGTAGATTGAACATAGTTTGCAAAAAAATAAAAAATGACAGCAGAACAGAGTTGACAGAGGAAACGGTTTCTTGCAAACCTTGTTTTCTTGATCGTGTAGTGGATATGCAGGTCGTCGGATTCTTCAAAGATTGCAGCTGGTATGATTGGAAGAATGTTGGAATTTTTTTGATTTCTGCAGAAAGGGACCATTTGTTTAGTGATCAGATTTTTCTTGCATTTTTTTGGCAGAAGATGAGGTCAAACCTTTGCTAGAGTTGGTCGATTGTTGTGGTGATCGCCGGAGATACGAGTCGTTGCCGGAGAAGGAAGCTATCACCGGAGAATTGCGTGCCGGAGATGGAAGGAATAGTAACGTGGTTTTTTGATCATGTTTCAGGCATGAGCAAATGAGCAGAGGAGGATTGAATTGGTAATTACATGTGTACCCCTGATTTGTGCTGATGTGTTGTTGTTTAAATTTCAATTATGGCATGTACTTATTTTTCCCATATTCTAAGTTTTCCTTGTATAAAATCTTCCATACATATTATAAAAAGATTGATTCCCATATTTTTCCACAATTATGGCTAAAAAGCCATATTTATGAAAATTTCCCTATTTTTATCTATAAACTATTGGGCCCAACTTGCATGTTTTAGCAAGGACTCACTTGGATATTTCAAATAATAAGTGGCTTTCATCTATAAGCTTATGAGTATGCAAATGTTTTACAAAGTACTAGATTAGGGCGTTTTACATTAAATTAGAAAAATATCAAAATGCGCAGCGGAATTTTGTAGAAAATGGATTTTCAAAAACTCATTAATACCAGCCAGGATCATACATATATAGACATATTAAATGTAACGACCGAAAATTACTAATAAGGCTTAAGGGCCTTGGTTAGTGTGCCGGGAGGGCATAATTGGAGGTTAAGAGAATTAATGGTAAGAAAGCATAAATATGGGTATTGGATAAGTAATGCGGGCCCCGTTTGGATGGTAAGGGTGTTATTGTAATTTTGGCCCGTTAGGGCATAAATGTGAATGTGTGTGATAAATTGTTGGGACCACATTATTATGTGGATAGATAGATAAATGTTTATGTGTGTACAGGTGTGTGCATTTGTAACTATCGGCACGAGGCGATCCTAGGGAGCAGGTAGCGGGAAAAGTCACAACGGGGCTTAATAGTTGGCTTTGGATAAGTCAGGGATATTATAGGTATCAGGTAGTTATTTAGACTATCGGGTTATGAAAATAAATATATGGAGATATATTTGAGGTTAGAAAGTCTAGGTGGGAATATTGGGGAATTTTACTATTTTGGCCTCGGGGACTGTTCCGGCACCCCGAGCCTTGGGAATTAACTTAGCAGATAAGATAAACTTAAGGAAACCCCTAGAGGAAAATAAACCGACTCTTTTTCAGCTCTATACTCTACTCTCTCTTAAGGAAAAACAAGGCAAAAGGAACACTGAAATCTGAAGGGAAACAAGTTGGGAATTTCTAGAAATTGAGGCTGGATCTTTGGGGCTTAGTTCAAGAATCATCCAAGGAATAGAATCAACACTAAGGTAAGCATTGAATCTTCTTTTCTGTGATTATAAATTCTGGGTTTTGGTTTGGTTTTGAGGTAAACATGGTTTTGATGTTTAAAGACAGAATTAAGGAGGAAAGCTTGGGAATTAGCTTGGTTTTGGCTTGGTGAAGTGGTTCAGTAGAAGAGGTAAGTTTCAATTCATGGTTTAGTGGTTTTAATCTGAGTTTGAATGGTTAGTTTGAGTGTTTGAGGTTCTTGAGTTTCAAAGGTTGGAGATGGGGTTCTAGGCTCGAAGGGAAGGGCCGTGGTACCCAAGGCAAGGGCCGCGGCGCGTGTCTTCTTTCAGGGAGGGCCTTGGTTCTGTTTAAGGGCAGGGCCGTGGCTTAGCTTTTGGGGCTACAGCCCTTAGACGCATACTTGAACGTCCAAGGTTTTAAAGTACGGGGATCGAGCCTAGGGTGCTCGAGATCGATCTCACCACCATGCTTGGTGGGATTCGACTTCCCAGAAGCTATTTTTGTACATGAAAACCTATATGTGAATATTAATGGAATCCATTATCTTGGTTGTGACTAGGTGATAAGCTAGGGCTTGGGAATGGATCGCGCTCGGGGGTCGTCCTCTCTACTTAGAGCACTTGGAATCAAGGTAAGAAAACTGCACCTGTGTATGTGGATAGGATCGGACTAAGTGTTCCCTATAATTGAATGTATTATTATGTGATCATAATAAACCATGTGAATATATTGGGACTAAGAGTTCCCTATAATCGTATGAATGTCATAAGGTGGTATTATGCCACGAGGACATGTGGTAGCGGCCTAAGGGTGCTGAAATCCACACTTGCGCATATGGCGCGACTCGGACACTGGTATTCGAGGACAGCTTATTATTCACTGAGCTCGGTTAAGCTGGCCGGAGTCAGTGGGCATGTCACTGGAGTTGGCCTAAGCGAGCCAAAGGCAGTGAGTTAAACAGAGGGTGCGGCCTGGTGGCGTTAAACATAGTTATTGCTTGATATGTGTTTATTGTGGATTATTTTCTGTGACTTAATGAATATCTGGAACTGAATTAATGGTTATTGATCAATGTGTTTCTTTGAATGAATTTTATGGCTTAATGGAACTGAATAGTATTTTGTGGTTATTGGACTATGCTCTGTGAACTGTTAGCTGTTAATACTGTTATGTTATGATATTATGTTTTCTTCCTGTGCTTCGGCTCACAGGTGCTACATGGTGCAGGTAAGACAAGTTGACCACGGGTTGGAGAGCATTGGGGGCGAGGTGTACATCGTCAGCTGCTCGGCCACCACGGCCGAGGATTTGTACAGGAACGGGAACCTAAAACGTATATTTTGCCATTAGAGTGTCTCGGTTATTTACTTGTCGTTAAGAATTTTGTATTTACGTTATTTAAACCATGATTTGGGATCCCATGTATTAAACATCTGTTTTTAATAAATTTTAATCGTTTATAACCAAAATTCTTTGAAACCTAATCTGCTCGTGTCATTAGAAACACATTTTGAATTAAATGACTTGATTAGCTAGTCTTGCACTATTCCAAACAAACGATGTAACGATCTTGGTTAACCAGGGCGTTACAACTTGGTATCAGAGCGTCCTAGGTTTAAGGGTTCCTGGAGATAGGCTGGACATGTACACTTGCCGCTGAAGACAAGCTCGACTCAGGGTTCTTTGATTGAATATTTGAGACTATATGCTTAAGCTTTTGTTTAAAATATGAATGTATTATGCTGTATGACTATAGGGACCATGAGAACTGATAGGGCCTGGCCCTTGACTATTGCATGATGTGATGGAGGCGTGCTGATTAGCATTGCTGTTGCATGTGAATGAATATTGGAATGATGGATTGCATCTTGGTTGCTTGTGGGTGATTGCCCAAGCTGAATTTATATGCTATGCTTGTCTATTGATTTATAGGAAGCATGAGAAGGTGTGAATAAACGTGGCAGCAATAAATTTGGTAGCTAAGTGCATAGAAATGTGAATTAATGTTTATTATGTTCTATGTGTGTATGAATATTGTGATTACTTGGACCTGGATATGGTTTGGTTCGGAGTGTGAACCTCAGGGTTGAGAAGTTTAGCTAGCAGTGGCAGTGAACTCAGATTGTTTGCATACAGGATGGTTTCGTAGACCTGGCATCGTAATACAGGAGGGTTGTAGATGATGACTGGGGTTGGAAACCTCCATCTACCTTGGAAGTCGCAGAGATGTTTGTTAGTGTATGAGTAATGGTGTTGGTTCAGTATAGGGATATAGACGGACAAAAAATATTAAATGGAAGGCCAAAAAGGCGTTATCCTCGGGTTTGAAAAGGAAGGTTTGGGTTTGCTTAAGAATTATTGAGTGAATGGGCAAAGCTAATTCTATTCTTGGTTATATAAAGGTGAGAGGTCATAACTAAGGGATTGTGCTAAGTACTTGTGGCAGAAGGATGCTGGGAAATGGTATTCAGATTAAGACATTGGCATGATGGGTTGGAAAGAACTTAAGTGGGGATTCGATAAAAGAAGTTATAAGGACACAGTCTGAGCTGCGGAGATTAATGAATCTATGAGCTTGATTTGAAATGATAAGACAGCGACAACATGTGTTAATGAGTGTTAGGAGTTGGATACTTCACTTTGGGAAAAATATACAAGTGGTGGTAGTTGGGAAATGACGACCCATGTCAAGGTTAAATTCTGGAATGGTCCAGGGTGACAGGGCCGCTTCAACGTTTTAGATCTTCGGTTGCATTTGAGTAGCAGAGAGGGCCATGTTATTTGAGATCTGTGGAATGAGGTATAGAGCATGAATGTTGCAGGGCAAGGGATGCAAAAGATTGTACTTCTATTGGTAGAATTCAGTAAGGACAGATTCTTGATTATTGAGGTAGAAGGACCCCAGATAGTGCTTGGGCACCTAGTTTGTGATAGAAAAGGGGGTTCTGATTGTAAAGGTAGTTGTCAGACTGTTGACGAGAACCAGTGAGGTTATTTGATATGCACCCAAGGTAGAGGACGCCACCTGAGAGGATGTCAGGTGAGGGCATGACCTCTACACGAAATAATTTAATATGTTGGGATGGATTTTCCATGGTGAGGGAAACGAAAGACTGGAATGTCTGGTTACATCTAAAGCTCAAGGCTAGCTCCTCGGAATCGATTAGTTGATTAGATAGTTTGTGATTTTGGTTACATAACAAGTTGGAAGAGTTCAATGTTGAGTATCTTTCAAGAAAGATTCAGACATAGAGAGAGTATTCCTCAAGGGTACAGCGCGAGAGGCTGAAGAAAGCAGTAATTACTGAGGAGGAACTAGAAACTTCAGGCGGAGGATTTGGGTTACAAGTAATCAAGAGATTTGTAGTGAAAAAAATAGAACGTGTTGTATGGAAGCTTCGACATGAGTCAGAGTGATAGAGTTAATCTATTAAGAAATAACCATGGATTGTAAGGGATATCACTTGGAAAATATTAATTTGATTGAATGGAAACTAAGCCGATCAGTAGGCATTCAGATGGGTACAAAGAAGGAATGGGTACACTTCAGGACTGGACTATGAACAAGTTTGATATTAGAAACATTATGGAAGGTGGTAATAACTTGACAGGAAGAATTACTTAATCAGTCGAAGAGGTTTGATCTTGAATCAGATGGAGCATTGTACTGCGGGACTTGTTGGTATCGTCGGTTAAGAATGAAAAGTTTTAATGTTGGGTACAAGACATGACAATGTCTCCAGGAATTGATCTATGATCTGGTTATTACCAGCTAGTGATTAAGGAAAGAGACATTTAAGGAATTGCTACTTGTACTGAGTAGGGTGTGAGGAAATTGGTAAAAAGGGTTCTAAACTGGTTCAAGCTTCAGCAACACAGGTAAGTTCTTCAAGCAGAGAATACAAGAATGGTGTGGACAAGCCCCCTTCAAGTTCACGAGTGGTATGCTGGACTACTTCCAAACAGAATTGGAAAGCGAACGATTATTATGCCGAAGACGTTAACACTGAGGAAGCAGGGTCACAGGTAGGGTTCTATGAAATGTCAGATTGGGTTTCGCCAGGGGTACACAGGGAAGAGCTACAAGAAGAAGGGACAGGTATGAGAAGATTTGATTTGAAGCCACAAAGAAGCTAATGAAGAATATCTGAAGAACAAGAAACATAACAAGACTGGGAAGCACGTCATCTATCACATAAATATCTCCGCGGAGAACTACACTAGAGATGGGAGGAACAGTAAAACTTGAAGTAGACTAAGTAGATAGTGTCAAATCAGAGTGCAGAAGACAGGGTAAGAATTGATTAGCCCTTGGTGATACAGGAATACATGTGTTATGGTTGGATATGGAAGAGTATCATAAAGAAGCGAATTTTTGGTAAAGATATAAAATTGTGAGGGTATACCACGGGTTGGGGCATGCCCAAGCTCAGACTGACGCAAGGATGGATTGAGCCTCGCGGGAGGTAAAAGAATGGGAATATGGTGGATACACACGGAATGTTAAATTGACAGTTTATGTATAGTGTAAGGTAGTTGAGTGTTTGGTCATCAGTAAGAAAGATAATCTTGAGACTAGAATTTAATGGAATGCGGTAGATGGATGGTTGATGTTAGAAGTCCTCAACTGTACGAGGAGGAGATTTAATTCGAGGCGGATCTCTTACCTGAAAGGTATGTGTCAGTTAAAAAAAAAAGAACGCCGTAGTTTACCACGGAATGGATAAGGTAATGATTGGGATTGATATAATATAAGTGTGTGGTAATGAACATATATGTTTTCTTTGGATAATGGAGTCCAGAGTGATGGTTTTGAGGAAACAGGGAAGAACCATATGGGTATTATATAAGTTAAGGTACAAGGATCGAATGAATGGTCCAAGGAGAGTTTGGTGTGGAGATGGGAATTATAAGTGGGTAACGTTTCATCTCCTAGGGTTTGCCGTACCGAGAGGTTTTAGTTGATAGAAGAATCTGGGATACTCGAATATTGAAAGGTAAATGATATGATGGTGGGTCATAGAATAGACCACATTAGACTGTAAATAGGGTGTTTGAACAGGGAAGAAGTTGTGCCACGGCTAAATGATTTTGTGAATATGGTTCGTATGAACTGGTAATGAAGTAGAGCGTTGATAATATTAAATTGGGACCCTATAATTTTCTGGGTTTTGGAAAGGGACCAGAGAGCGAAGAGAATAGAAAGGGAATATGGAATTACCGATTAGTTGCAGATGGGACAGCAAACTATGGGTTTAACAATTATGTTAAGGGATTAGGAATTGAATGTGCAACATTTGGGATATCAAGGAAAGTGTATTCTTTGATAAGACAGTCATGGTATTGGATGCTGGTATACAACTAAAAATGACATGGCATAGAACCTGGTAAGATAAAAGCAAGGAATACCATGCGAAGTAAAGGATTGAGAGATTTGTACCTCTCCAAGTTAGACAGCAAGAAAGAATATGACAGTTGGGAAAGAAAGGGGAAATTTGACTCCCGATTCGACAAGAGTTCTAAGATCGTAACAAGGGTTGGGCCGAGGGCCTATGAGCTGATCTTACTCTGGTAAGGGTGATGATTCATAAGTATTTCTGGCATTGAGAATAGATCAATGAAGAGATCGTTGAGAATTAACAGACTCTGGAATTACAACGGATCTGGTGTGCAAGTAAAAGTTAAAGGAGGTATAGTTATCAGTTGAGATCATATGAAGTGATATGGTTACTCATGTTTGAGTATTATCGAAGCCTAAAAGTAAAGGCATTGGTTCTTGGGAATTTTAGTCAGAGGTATGAGGTTTACTGTCTGACATGTTCAAGTAAATTTCGAGGACGAAATTATTATAAGGAGGGGATAGTTGTAACGACCCAAAATTACTAATAAGGCTTAAGGGCCTTGGTTAGTGTGCCGGGAGGGAATAATTTGAGGTTAAGAGAATTAATGGTAAGAAAGCATAAATATGGGTATTGGATAAGTAATGCGGGCCCTGTTTGGATGGTAAGGGTGTTATTGTAATTTTGGCCCGTTAGGGCATAAATGTGAATGTGTGTGATAAATTGTTGGGACCACATTATTATGTGGATAGATAGATAAATGTTTATGTGTGTACAGGTGTGTGCATTTGTAACTATCGGCACGAGGCGATCCTAGGGAGCAGGTAGCGGGAAAAGTCACAACGGGGCTTAATAGTTGGCTTTGGATAAGTCAGGGATATTATAGGTATCATGTAGTTATTTAGACTATCGGGTTATGAAAATAAATATATGGAGATATATTTGAGGTTAGAAAGTCTAGGTGGGAATATTGGGGAATTTTGCTGTTTTCGCCTTGGGGACGATTCCGGCTGTAACGACCCAGATTTTCAAGACTCGATAATGCGGAAATATAAATGTTTTCATTTAACAAAATGTCTCAAAAACCCATAGAAAAAAAAACTTTTTAAAAATTCGTATGGCCATACTTAACATTTAATTACAAACATGTTTTATAAAGATTAGAGTGAGCCTAGTTTAGGAAAATTACACAACATTTCCAAAAATAAAAAGGCTTCCCAAAAGGTCGGTCCACATGTACATTTGCAAGGAAGACTCCAGCGCTCACTGCTCTCCTTGCCCTTGCTCTTACCTACAACATGAAACAACTAGGTAAGCGAAAACGCTTAGTAAGATCAACTTCCAAACAAAGCAGATAGAGAAATAGGGATCCGGACCCATCCGGACCCTACACAATCAATTTCAAGAACGCTAAAGCGTCCTGGCAAACTTATGGTCATGCCTGATAACCAATGATAAATTAATTCGTAACTAGATAAAAATCCTGCACTCAGAAAAATCCCAGAACAAGCAGATATATTATATCACAACTATATCTTATCAACAATTATATCCCTGCACTCAGAAAATCCCAGAGCAAGCAGATATATTATATCACAACTACATCTTATCAACAATTATATCCCTGCACTCAGAAAATCCCAGAGCAAGCAGATATATTATATCACAACTATATCTTATCAACAATTATATCCCTGCGCTCAGAAAATCCCAGAGCAAGCAGATATATTATATCACCACATAATTCGAGACCAACGCTCGACAATTTCCAACAATTCATGCGTAACGCGCCCTCCAACATAATTGCTAATCTGTAAAAGAGAACTGAGTCCCCACACTAAGATCTAGCCAATAAATATTCTCATCAAGGGTAACTATCGTGTTACTTAGGGCATCGCTACATATTCAAGAGTGTAATCCAATTTACACGATTTTTCGGAGACTTCTATGTTAATCAGTGGTGCTGGTGAGCAGCTGCCCCTAGGGTGTTCAACCTCACTCTATCTTGGCAACCCCTAGTATCTCTAGGCACTCTCACGGAATGGCCAATATTCACGGCTGCTATCCGGGAATAACTTATCAGAGCACTTGCTCGGATTCTAACCGTCCAATGATTAAGTAAGCATGAGGGCCCCTAGGTCCCATTTATCTTGGCGCCCCTAGGTTTAACCAGCTTATCCTCATCTCATGGCCACTCGTCTCGGTAATGAACCGGACATAAATAAAATCAAGCAGTATGACGGGGATCAACCGTCTAGGATATGACGGACTTCTACCGTTCATATTTTCTAAATCAGCACTCACTAGACTAACGTCTCTAAGCAACTTTCTATGACAGCCTATGTATATGCATGTATCCCTATACTAACATACAAGACAATAATCATTTCATGTTGCAGCCATACAATATAAGTTGACTTACTTGGAGTCCTTTGCGCTCAGCAAGTTTTCACCCTCCAACGCTCAGTCCAGTTACGCTTAGCCAATACTGTAGTTATCCATATAGTATACTCGGATTAATTATGGCACTAATAATTCATTATTATTATTTTGGGCAGTTTGGTCATTTTAATAAAAGTCATTTGTAAGGATTTATAATCCTTATTTGGTTTTAAACCTATTAAGGAAAGTCATACAAAATATTCGAGACTAACCCTAAGTCTCGGGGAGACCTATCCTAAGGTCTCGATACCTAGGCTCGGGTATCACAATGGTATTTCCCCACAACCCGCTAAAAATCTTATTCTTTCAAGGTATTGCTATTAACCCGCACTTTCGACTAGTCGGTTAAAATATGTAAGATTTTAGCCGGTATTATATCCAGAAAATACAAATAAATTCCTTAATTATTTTTAAAGAAAATAAACTCTTTAAATTTTCCTTTTATTTTTCTTAAGGTTTTAATATCTAAAAACCGTTTTAAGAAAATTGCCTAATTTGTCTTAATTAGGAAAACCGTTATAAATTTCTCATCTTGACTAATTAATTTTCCAAAAGTAATTAATCATTTTTACTTACTAGAAAAATAATTCATTTAAACTCAAAGGAGTAATTTTAGTGAAAATATGATTTCAAGACTTACCAATTTATATCTTGAAATAAACAAAATTTTACCTTTTACCTTATGTTCCAAAATCTCATTTTTACACTAAGTGTGAAAAACCTAATTTTCACATTTTTAACTACATACTTCGTTAGTTCATAACTTGAAATTTACTTACCCAATTGTTACCAAAATTTCCCAATTCCATTTTTGTTATGCCATTTAGGTCTTTGTAAAATCTTAGGTCAAAATGAGCATTTTTGATTGGTGAAATCATTTTCCAACAATGAGGTAAAAATGACCTTATTTTCAAGTCCTTATTTTTTTTCCAAACTTTGACAGTTAATAACTTTCAAACCGTTTAATATTTTCTTACCAAATTTTACAGTGGACTAATAGGTTATGCCAGAAATATGTTCACAAAATTTTAGAAAAAACTGGGTTCATTTTCCCTATACAGTGGCTGTCCAAACTTGGTTCCGAAAATAAGAATACGAAAAACAGTTTTTTACCTAAACTTTGAAATAGCATAACTTACTCATTTCTAAACATTTTTTTGTGTTTCAAAAGCTCAATTTTATGTACTCAATCTCAACAACATCACAGTACAATTAAAGTTTACAAAACCAATATACAGTGGCTGCTTGACCCCTTGGAAGTCACAGCTCAAAACATGTTTTGTTTTAGGGTATCCTACAAAAACCTTGGGGGTTTTGGTTCCCATTTTCAAAAATCAATACGCATGCATCATAAAAATTATTAAACAACTACCATAACCTTATTACATCATCAACAAGAAACTCTAAGCATTAGATATACAAAATAATGCTTAAAACTAAAAACCCTACAACAAAATCATCAAAAGTAAACTTTTTACCTCTTTGGTGTTCTTGCCTAAGGTTTGGACCTTCCTATAAGCTTTGACTCCTTCAAAACCTTTCAAAAACCCTAACCAACTTCCTCCAACAACATAGGTAATTAGCTATTTGAAACTCTAGGATTAAAACTTGACAAAAGTCTAGATTAATGAAACTTTACCTTAGGGAAAACCCTTCCTAGACCAAGACTTAGCTTCCAAGTTTCTTTGGTGTTCTTGGGGTTGAAAATGGAGAGAACACTTGAGAGAGTCTTCAAAAATCAGATGAGAGTGAATGAGGGAGGGAGAGTGGTCGGATTTGGGGGTTAGAATGGCTCACACAACTCTTCAAAATATCACAAAACACTTGAGTGCTTTTCTACCCACTTGCCCACTTGACTTCTTAATTAAATGGGATTTGAATTTTATAAAATTGGGTTCACACCACTCAAAAATAGCACATGGCCAGCCACCATTTTCCATATATGTGACCATTAATTTTTTTTATTTATTTTTTATTTTTTTATAAAGGTTAATAAAGGTTTATAAGAAGAAAAGTCCAAATTGACTTTTGACACATTTTTTCACTCTTATTAAGTTTTAATCACCAAACTTAACATTAATTAATTAAATTAAATGTCTCTCACATTTAATTTAATTAATCACATAATAAAATTTAACCTAAGGTCCATTCATGGAATAAAATTCCCCATTTCGGCAAAATTAGGCATTTAACACAAAATGCCCTAAAATTTCCATTTTCTTTTAGGTTTATTATTTTTGACCAAACTTTAACTTTTATGAATGTATTTTATGCCCAAAATATAATTGCCATGATTTTTCGTTTTATTTTCCGAGATTTTTACCCGATCAGGGTTTTTGTGTCGGTCCAGGACCGAAAGTCTTATCTTGACTTTTAAAATCACAAAATTCATATTTTGGCTAGCAATAACTCATGGAATACTTACAAACAAAATATAATATTATTTAAAATAATATTCTTAACCCGGGGGAAAAATACCGACCCGGGTCGTTTAAAGGTACCCAAAAACGTAGGACGTTACACCGGCACCCCGAGCCTTGGGAATTAACTTAGCAGATAAGATAAACTTAAGGAAACCCCTAGAGGAAAATAAACCAACTCTTATTCAGCTCTATACTCTACTCTCTCTTAAGGAAAAACAAGGCAAAAGGAACACTGAAATCTAAAGGGAAACAAGCTGGGAATTTCTGGAAATTGAGGCTGGATCTTTGGGGCTTAGTTCAAGAATCATCCAAGGAATAGAATCAACACTAAGGTAAGCATTGAATCTTCTTTTATGTGATTATAAATTCTGGGTTTTGGTTTGGTTTTGAGGTTGTTGATGCGGTTCTTCGCCAATAGATAATTAAGAGAAGAAGAGAAAGGGATTAGTGCCAAATGTAGAACCGAAACAGATATATGATCTTAGAGGATGAAGGAGGTGACTCAAGACACATTTTTTAAGTGGTTCAAAGGTTAAAATCCTTCTACTCCACTAGTCAATATTATTGATATTGACTGGGTATTTGATTACATAGTATTTCTTACAAGAGATTATTTTTTCAACCCACTATCAACTCCCAGGGTCTCCATATTTATAGGTTAAGGCACCTGGAAGTTGGTAAGAAGGTCATCCCGTGACCTTCTTACTTGTCGTATCAATTCTGTGACATTCATGATTAATTCCTAAACCTGACACATAAGTGTGGTCAAATCGATAGGTAAGGAGGTAATGGGCCGCACGGCCCAACCCATTCGAGGGTGTTTAATACGCACGTTCCTACTGCGTGTCCGAGAAGTCAGGGGGATATCAGACACGTGATGCCTGATATACGCACGTTTACCTTGCGTGTGTTGACTTCACAAAGGGTCACAGCCTCCATATCCAGCTCGTACCACGAGCTTCATACTTAGCTCGGTCTTCGGCCTTCGGAATCCCTGCCCCGGCCTTGAACAGTGAAGGCGAGCTCTTGGGGCTTCCTCGAGCTAAGAAGGTACGACATTACGACAGAAGCTCCAGCCCTGGGGATGATCATGAGGTAATCATGGTTAGGCCGCAGCTCGGCTTGCTAATCAGCCCGTGGGAAAACTAGGGCGTACATCTGCCCCCCAAGCTCCTGCTCGTGGTATATTACGTCGTATATAAGACCACAGTAGGGGCTTTTAGACTTCCCCATGAACTCTTCGCATTCCACTTTTTACGCAGGCGCCTGATACGTGGAACATCGTGGGTGGTGACGGTACGTCTTACGAGAACTGCATTTAATGGCCTAGCCTATGCCCAGCCGTCGTTTCGCATTTCGAGTGGAGGGCCTCGGATCCTTCATCAGGGCCATCCAACGACCCTCTACACGAGATCCTTTACGCATATAAAAAGGGGTGGCCATCCTACGCATGGGCCACCCTTTCATTCGAAATTTTTCAAACTTCTCTTCTTCTTCTCTCTTCATCCCAGAAGAACAAACCCTCTACTCTGTTACTGCCACTTTCAGCATTCAAGAAGCTTAGGCGCACGGATTTCTTCAAAGCTTTGGAAGCCAATACACCGACGAAGTTGTTACCAAGGCGACACCTCCATCCACCTCCCAGCCACACACTGTAATTTTCCTGACCATGTGCATTTTGAAAATATATGCCACTGTAGCATAGGTAAAAATTTTACTGTAGCCGCATGCAAGGGTTTACTGGATTTTGTGGATATGGAGGGGGAAAGCCCTTTTAGGTTAGGGTATCTTTGCTGTAGGAAATCATTTAAAAGTATGGGTTTCAGGATGCTTTTTCTGGGGAAAATTTTCTGGGTAGGAGTTTTGGGAACTTTGGGTGCAAAACCGGGTAGCTTAGGGAACACGCCTCACAGGCGGTTTTGCAATTTTCTGCCTACCGAAAATTTCCCCCAAAGGCAAACTCTATCTTGACCCTCCTGACACACGAATCCCGAGTAATCGGGGATCTGTTGGGAGCACAGGCGCGTGTTCATCGAACCGCGTGGTCCCACTCTCCACGGGCTGGGCTTACCTCAGCACGTGCAAATAATAATTGATTTTTCCTCATGCTTGGGTCGCCTTTTCTGAAATGTTTTCTTTTGTTCGTTAGGCGACCAGATGGCTTCAAAGAGGAATCTCCCACAGAAGAACGTCAGCAGCTCGGCCTCCCAGCAGGGCAGAGGAAAGGCGGCGATGCCTAGCTCCCCGATCCCCCGCTTCGGGCCGGCAGTGGAGAAGGAGGTCGAGGTGGCTCCTGATGCATTCTTTGAGGTGGAGAGGATCGTCTCAAAGATCACCGATCAGGCAAAGATTAACAAAATCTTCCTTTCCCACAACATCGCCCTGGGGAAAGCATCCGTGGTGGCCCGACCTGCCTCAGAGGGCGAGCGGAGCTGTGCGCCGCTCGACGAGTCGTTCGCGGCCTAGAGCGGTGAACATTTTAAGGCATGGGCCTTCCTCCCACTGGATCAGTATTTTGCTGATTTCCTCAACTACGTGGGGTTGGCCCCATTTCAGCTCCCCCCCAACTCTTACCGTCTGCTGGCAGGGTTGAGGTATTTGTTCCAGAAGCATGAGTGGGAGGTCCCCACTCCTGCAGACATTTTATATTTCTTTTGCCTCAAAGCCAGCCCGGACCAGCGGGGGCGAGGCGGCGGGTTTTACTACCTAACCCGGTTTCCCAATACGGCGGCGGTCATCGAGCTGCCCAGCCACCCTAATGACTTTAAGGACCATTTCTTCATGTCAACTGGGTTCCGGAATTGCGAGCACCACTACTTCAATCGTCCTCGTAAGTCTTCTCCGACCTTAGCTCGTACTTTAAGTGTCATTTTAACTCCTCCCATACCCCGTTCTGACTCAGACTAATCTTACAGCTATCTTCGCGAGGACAGAGAAATCTGTGACCCTCGGGGCCCAATATGAAACGCTGGCGGGCTTGCCCCCCAGTGAGAAGGATTATCGCGCGCTCATGACGGACGAGACGATGGTGGCCTGCAAGCTGATTTTTCCAAATCAGACCTTGAACCTAAAGAGGCCCCGGGGGCTGCCCCCAGCTCGCGACACCAGACCTATCAACGTGGAGGATGTCGCGGGAGATGAAGGTGAGGAGGACGAGGGCGACGAAGTCCCGCTCGTGAGGAACAGGAAGAGGACCTTGGAAGTCATCCAGAGGATGGGCGAAGAGAGGACCCAATCCGGAGTAGCCGCGGGTCCTTCTGGCCAAGGTAACCCTTACATGTTTAGGAATCTAGATAGGGCCACTGCAGACCCCCGGTTGGCTAGGTTCAATCCTAGGCAGCTCGTCCATCGTCACCGAAGCGATCCGGACCTGAACACAATCCTGCTTCATTGTGTCGACCGGCTCGTGCTGGATCACCAAGAGAGCCGACCTAGGGGTACCGTAGTAGTAGATAACACCCTAGCCTTTAGGTCGATCCAATTCGAGGAGTATGGGACCAACCTCCGCTCATGGCCATCACTCCGGAGGGGTATCTTAGCTCCGGGGCTTAGGCAGTATGTAGGAGAATCTAGCCTTGAGTCAGACCCGGACCCAGAACTTGCGCCAGTTCGGGAAGTAATCATCTTAGGTTCTTCTTCCAGCTCGGGGGGTAGGGCTCCCTTAGTATTCACATACTTTTTACCTTTAATCCTTTGTCTTTGTCTCTGTATGGTTGCTAACTTGTACTAACCATGTTTTTGTTTTGACAGAAAAGATGTCTCAGTCCGAGGAGAGCCTGCGAGGCGCAGTCTTCGGGGGGAACCCCTCAGCCGGGCCAAGACTGAAAAGGCTCCAGGCGTCCAAGAGCGCCGCTGGGGGCTCCACCAAGTCTCCGGCAAAGGAGAAGGAGAAAACCCCGGTGGCCCAGGTCGCGGGAACGGTTCTCCCTGCTACAAGAGCAGGCCAAATGCCTCCACCACCTCCGCGAGCTCCAGCTGCCACCCAGGACGCAGGAACGGAGCTCGGGACTTCGGCCGTGGTGGCCTCCGATGTACACATTCCAGTCAATCCCCAGGGTCTGGAGAAGATCCCAGAGGCTTTCCGGTGAACGGTGTATGAGTCGGTGAACTACGCCGTCAGCCATATATACAAGTTCACCGAGAAGGAACTCCGGGCCATTGAGACAATGAGCCCGGTTGGCGTAATGGAGTCTTCAATGGGCATGACCCTAACGGTAAGCTGCCCTGTTCTTTTAAAGCTTTTACCATTACACTTTGCCCTATTTTTCCTCTAAGGCAATTTATCTTTCATTTCTCGCAGGGCGTCATCGCTCTTCACCGGAGCATTGTCAGGGCCAAAACTCAGCTCGAGGATATGAGGACCGAGCACCAGGCCTCTCTTCAGGCGGCTAAGGCGACTAAAGATGCCTTGGCGACCTCGAAGGCCGAGTTGGAGAAGACCCGCTCGAAGGTCCAAAAGCTCGAGACCTCCCTTGCCACCTCACAAACAGACCTCGATGCCGCGAAGACTGAGATCCAGGCCGCCCTGGAGGCCGAACGGACCACTTCGGAGCAGTCCATGGAAGATCTGTTCTATCACTGCTGCGTCTACAATCCGGAGGCTGACTACTCTTTCATGTCACCGAGTCTCTGAGCGCGCTTGCTGGTGAAGTTCCAAGCTCACCTTGAAAAAGAGGCGCCTTCAGAGGCTGGGGAAGGCTCTGGTGCGGCGGAGCAGGGTGAGACAGCGACCTCCCAGGGGCCATCTGATGGAGCTTAGGGCGTTTTTTCTCTTGTGCCCTTGAATATTTTTAAGTATTTTTTATGTAACCTTTGCATGAGGTGTTTTCACCTCGAGACAATTTGCTTTGACATTTTTAATTTACGCTTTTTCTTGCCTTTTCGCACTTTGGTTACAATAATTTTTTTTTGAGAAACTTAGTTCGCGTTAACTTTTATCCATATCTCGAGCTCTTTAGGAAGAACATCGATCAATAGATTTAAATTAACTTCTAAGTTCTATGACCCGGTTATATCCAATAACTTAATTTGAAAACTTAGTTCGCGTTAACTTTTATCCATATCTCGAGCTCTTTAGGAAGAACATCGATCAATAGATTTAAATTAACTTCTAAGTTTTATGACCCGGTTAAAACCAGGAACTTAATTTGAAAACTTAGTTCGTGTTAACTTTTATCCATATCTCGAGCTCTTTAAGAAGAACAACGATCAATAGATTTAAATCAACTCCTAAGTTTTATGACCTGGTTAAAACCTGGAACTTAATTTGAAAACTTAGTTCGTGTTAACTTTTATCCATATCTCGAGCTCTTTAAGAAGAACAACGATCAATAGATTTAAATCAACTCCTAAGTTTTATGACCCGGTTAAAACCTGGAACTTAATTTGAAAACTTAGTTCGTGTTAACTTTTATCCATATCTCGAGCTCTTTAAGAAGAACAACGATCAATAAATTTAAATAAACTCCTAAGTTTTATGACCCAGCTAAAACAAGGATAGGACTTAGTCAGCGTTAACCCTTATCAATATCTCGTGCTTTTAAGAAAACAACGATCAATCGATAAGAATCAACATCTAAGTCATTAAGGAGACCTGGTTATATCCAGGTGCCATATGCCCCCCAAGTAACTGGGAAAGGGTCTTTCGTGGTTACTTTAAGATTACACTTGCAAATATGCGTAAAAAGCTGATTTTCATTAATACATAAAAAGTGGCCTTCCAGGCCATACAAGTGGATCATTGATAGTATCTCTTTAAGTGGATGGCGTTCCAAGTCCGCGAGACCGCCCCTCCATCAAGTCGAGCTAACTTATAAGTTCCCTCCTTGATGACTTCGACGACCTAGTATGGTCCTTCCCAGTTCGGTCCCAAAACTCCATCTTTGGGATCTTTACCGGCGAGGAAAACTCTCCTCGGGACCAACTCGCCCATGCTAAAGGCGCGTTTTTTGACCTTGGTGTTGAAGTAGCGGGTGATTTTCTGCTGATAATGGGCGAGCTGGAGTTGCGAATCCTCTCACCTTTCCTCAACCAGATCAAGGGAATGGCACAGGAGCTCATGGTTTCGATCTTGGTCGTAAGACTGGACTCTATGCGAAAGAACCTTTATCTCCACGGGGAGGACTGCCTCACTCCCGAAGGTTAGAGAAAAGGGAGTATGACCCGTAGGAGTCCAATGCGAGGTCCGGTATGCCCATAGGACCTGGGGGAGCTATTCTGGCCAGACCCCCTTCGCTTCATCTAATCTTTTCTTGAGGCTCGCCTTTAGGGTCTTGTTGACAGCTTCGACCTGGCCATCAGCCTGAGGATAGGCCACAGAGGAGAAACTTTTTACAATCCCATGTCTTTTACAGAACTCAGTGAACAGGTCGCTGTCGAACTGAGTGCCGTTATCGGAGACGATCTTCTTGGGCAGGCCGAAGCGACAGATGATGCTTTTAACCATGAAGTCAAGCACCTTTTTGGACGTTATCGTTGCCAACGGCTCTGCCTCCACCAACTTAGTAAAGTAGTCGATGGCTACCACGGCGTAACGGACCCCGCCTTTTCCAGTGGGGAGGAAGCCATCCAAGTCTATCCCCCAAACGGAAAACGGCCATGGGGACGAGATCATCTTCAGCTCGACTGGAGGAGCTCGGGCAACGGCAGCTCGCCTTTTCCAGGGTCTCCATATTTATAGGATAAGGCACCTGGAAGTTGGTAAGAAGGTCATCCCGTGACCTTCTTACTTGTCGTATCAATTCTGTGACATTCATGATTAATTCCTAAACCTGACACATAAGTGTGGTCAAATCGATAGGTAAGGAGGTAATGGGCCGCACGGCCCAACCCAGTCGAGGGTGTCTGAATACGCACGTTCCTGCTGCGTGTCCGAGAAGTCAGGGGGATATCAGACACGTGATGCCTGATATACGAACGTTTACCTTGCGTGTGTTGACTTCACAAAGGGTCACAGCCTCCATATTCAGCTCGTACCATGAGCTTCATACTTTGCTTGGTCTTCGGCCTTCGGAATCCCTGCCCCGGCCATGGACGGTGAAGGGGAGCTCTTGGGGCTTCCTCGAGCTAAGAAGGTACAACATTACGACAGAAGCTCTGGCCCTGGGGATGATCATGAGGTAATCATGGTTAGGCCACAGCTCGGCTTGCTAATCAGCCCAGGGCATACAAAGGTAAACATGGTTTGGATGTTTAAAGACAGAATTAAGGAGGAAAGCTTGGGAATTAGATTGGTTTTGGCTTGGTGAAGTGGTTCAGCATAAGAGGTAAGTTTCAATTCATGGTTTAGTTGTTTTAATCTGAGTTTGAATGGTTAGTTTGAGTGTTTGAGGTTCTTGAGTTTCAAAGGTTAGAGATGGGGTTCTAGTAGGTTGTTGGGCTATAATTCTGTTGAATTATGTTTTTTAAATTATGCTAAGAGTGTTGGGAATGATTGATAATGAAATAGAGAGCTTTGGGATGATTTTGGGTAAGGTTTAGAGGTCGGAAATGATGGAAATTCTGGGCTCGAAGGGAAGGGCCGCGGCTCTGTTCTAGAGCGCTGCGGCCCTAGGTTGAAGATAAGCCAGGAGGGCTCGGCCAAGGGGGAGCGCCGCGGCGCCCAAGGCAAGGGCCACGGGGCGTGTCTTCTTTCAGGGAGGGCCTTGGTTCTGTTTAAGGGCAGGGCCACGACTTAGCTTTTGGGTTGCAGCCCTTAGATGCATACTTGAACGTTCAAGGTTTTAAAGTACGGGGATCGAGCCTAGGGTGCTCGGGATCAATCTCACCACCGTGCTTGGTGGGATTCGACTTCCCGGAAGCTAGTTTTGTACATGAAAACCTATATGTGAATATTAATGGAATCCATTATCTTGGTTGTGACTAGGTGATAAGTTAGGGCTTGGGAATGGATCGCGCTCGGGGGTCGTCCTCTCTAATTAAAGCACTTGGAATCAAGGTAAGAAAACTGTATCTGTGTATGTGGATAGGATGGGACTAAGTGTTCCCTATAATTGAATGTATTATTATGTGATCATAATAAACCATGTGAATATATTGGGACTAAGAGTTCCCTATAATCATATGAATGTCATAAGGTGGTATTATGCCACGGGGACATGTGGTAACGGCCTAAGGGTGCCGAAATCCAAACTTGCGCATATGGAGCGGCTCGAACACTGGTATCCGAGGACAACTTATTATTCACTGAGCTCGGTTAAGCTGGCCGGAGTCAGTGGGCATGTCACTGGAGTTGGCCTAAACAAGCCAAAGGCAGTGAGTTAAACAGAAGGTGCGGCATGTGGGAGTTAACCCTAGTTATTGCTTGATATGTGTTTATTGTGGATTATTTTCTGTGACTTAATGAATATCTGGAATTGAATTAATGGTTATTAATCAATGTGTTGCTTTGAATGAATTTTATGGCTTGATGGAACCGAATAGTATTTTGTGGTTATTGGACTATGCTCTGTGAACTGTTAGCTATTAATACTGTTATGTTATGATATTATGTTTTCTTCCTGTGCTTCCGCTCACAGGTGCTACATGGTGCAGGTAAGACAAGTTGACCATGGGTTGGAGAGCTCTGGGGGCGAGGTATACATCGTCAGCTGCTCGGCCACCACGGCCGAGGATTTGTACAGGAACGGGAACCTAAAACGTATATTTTGCCATTAGAGTGGCTCGGTTATTTACTTGTCATTAAGAATTTTGTATTTACGTTATTTAAACCCTGATTTGGGATCCCATGTATTAAACATCTGTTTTTAATAAAGTTTAATCGTTTATAACCAAAATTCTTTGAAACCTAATCTGCTCGTGTCATTAGAAACACATTTTGAATTAAATGACTTGATTAGCTAGTCTTGCACTATTCCAAACAAACGATGTAACGGTCTTGGTTAACTAGGGCGTTACATTGAATAACACATATATAGATTATAGATTACCTCTCGTAGCCTATCAAGTGTCCTTAAATCTTTTCGTAAAATCAATGATCTTCCTATCCTCGTGAAAGGTTACATCTTAGCCTTCCAAGTCGATCCTCTAACACATAAGGATGTGTGTGGGAACGTAGGATTCAAATGTTGATTTTAGGCTTTCTAGATGTACTCATTAAGATCTAGAAAGGTTTGAGACGAGAAAGGCTATAGAAATTTCTAGAATTTCAGGTTCAGGAAATTCTATCGTTTATTTTTTTAGAGAGAGTGTGATAACAACTACTTACTTAAACTTATTATCAGAAAAATATCGCTTATTTTCAAGTTTATAAAGATAATTAACTAATTTATTTATCTTTATTTTATTTAAATCATATTTTAATTATTTAATTTAAATCATATTTTAAAAAGAATAATTAAATAAAAAAATTAATTTGAAATTCAAAATTCAAATCTCAACGATAGAAATATCCGTGAGTGGTGTCACTCACTATACAACATAGTGAGTGTGGTGGGAACCACTCATATGGTTATCCTTGATTTTCTTATTTGTTTGTTTAATTAATATTTAAGATAATATATTATTCCAAAATTAATATTAGTTAATTTAAAATTAACTTTGTCTTAAAATATCAGTTCTAAATAAATAAATATCTTATTATAAATATCAAAATTAAACACTCCCAAACATGATTAATATTTATTTTAATATAAAGTTTTTCAAAATAAAAACTATATAGTTAAATATTTAATTAATTCACAATTAATCAATTGCCCATAATTATTTTCTTGCTCTGGAAAATTAATTCCAATGCAATTTAGTCTTTCTCTCTTTAAATCTTCATTGTGACATCATTACCCTTGACAGTGTAGGACAGAGGTGACCCACGGACCATGGACCTATAATACGAAGCTTCAATAAACTACATTATTAATTAAACTCTTTAATTCAATAATCTTATTTATTAATTCCATGATTACTCAACTATAAATATGGAATTGTACTTTGAGTAATTATAGAATTATATTTATAGAGTTTTCTCTTGTAGTCCATTGATATAATCAATAAATGTAGTTTTGTCTTCCATTTATTTGTTCGCTAATTAGATTTTGTCAAAATTATTGTTTACCCTTCTAATTACCTCTTGTTCCTTAAGTACAATCAATTCTCTAGTGAATACTTAATCTATAATCAAATTATATATTTGAGCTCAATAATTATTCAGTTCCAGAATTAACCCTTAAGGGAACCAATATTCGATCTGTTAGGAAAGCATGGATTCAATTATTGTAAATCATGTTCCCAGCCATTCATGATATTGAATCTTCAAAACAAAAATCACTAGCCTCATTATATTAAGAGACCTTAACGAATTATTCAAAAGGTCCAATAAAAACAAACATGAGTTCATGACCGCTCAGGATTTAGACTGATCTACAAATGATCATCTACATGATAAAAATTAAATATTTATGGAAAACAGTAAGTTTATAAAGATAGTTAATTCATATCGGTCATGTCATATATAATCATTATTATATACAACACTTTTACCAAGATGTCTATCCACATTAGTAATACGAATCTAGACTACTTGCATCACGTATGCTTATAAATCGTACTAGTAACCATTTATCAAAGATTTCTTACTTTAATATGTTACTGACTATTTTATTCATTGTATATGATCTTAATTCTCTCTTACTAATACAAGATCATATCCTCATAAATGAATATGGAATTTTCTTGATATTCATATAAATTATTCAAACAATAATTATAACATTCAAATATAATAAAAATGTATTATTATTTAAATCAATAAAATGTCTTTACATGCTTTTAGGGCATAAATCCAAATAGTTTTCATGTAGATGTTTTCCAGAAAATTAGTGTTTGTGGAAGAAAATACTTTCTTGTCAACTGGACTATAAAACTGAACACCCCGAGTACCTTTAGGATAGCCAACAAACAAGCACACCTAGTTCGCGATTCTAGATTTCCTTCTTTTTCCTCAAGACATGAGCAGGACACCCCCAAATTCCATAATGGTCTAAACTAGGTTCATGCACATTCCATAGGCATTTTGGAGATAGTCTTAGATGGTACAACATTTAAAATGTCGTTAGCAGTCTCAATGGCATACCCCCCATAAAGAGAGTGGTAGAGTTGAATAACTAATCATTGACCTAGCTATTTCTAACAACGTTTAGTTCCGACACTCAGCAATACCATTTTGTTGCAGAGTTCCTGGGGCAATGAGTTGAGACAGAATCCGACACTCAGTAAGATGATCTTGGCACTGATTATCCAAATATTCTCCACCCCTAATAAATCTCAAGATCTTTAAAGTTTTACCTAACTCGTTTTGGGCCATTGCTAAGAAATTTTAAACTTGTAAAAATTTTCAGATTTCCTTTGCATTAGGTAAAGACATGAATATTGAGAATAATCGTCAATGAAAATGATGAAATATTAATTACCATCTCTTGCTTGAACATTAATTGGTCCACAGGCATCAGTATGAACGAGCCCTGGGGGTACTTTGGCCCTTTCCCCTTTTGCAGAGAATGGACGCTTAGTCATTTTACTTTCCAGATAAGATTAACAGACAGGTAAGTCACCCATTGTGAGTTCCGTCAAAGGCCCAGCCTTTGTAAGTCTTTTAATCCCATCATATTTAATATGACAAAGTCAAAGATGCCAAAGGTATGTCATGTGATCATTATCAATCTTTTGTCGCTTGGCGGGCCTAGGATTAGCTACCATAAACAATTCATTGTTAAGCATGAGGGATTCGTTAGGTCGCAAAATATACAAGCCATTTTCTATGCATCCAACAAACAATTCACATCCATTAAATTAAATAGATATATTAAAACTTTTGAAAGTGAAAGCAAAATGTTTTTGATGAAATAAAGAAACTGAAACTAAATTCCTACTAAAGTTCATAATAAAATAAACATCATCCAATAACATAAATTTATTTCCAAAATTTAAACAGGCTTGTCCTTTTGCTTTGACCTCCACGAATTCACCATTGCCAATTCTAAGCTTTAACTCACCCTCCTCCAGCGTTTTCCAGTTGCTAAGTAGCTGTAAAGAAGTACACACATGGTTAGTTGATCCTGAATCAACTATCCAAACAAAAGATTCATCCTCTAAAACACATGCATCCAAGAAAAATAGATCACTATTACCTTGGGTTCCAATTGCCTTGAGGGCGGGGAAATTATGCTTGTAATGCCCCTTCTCTTTGTAGTGGAAACACTGTCTTTTAGCCTTCTTGCAAGTTTGATTTTCTCCAGCATACTTTTCAATTGTCGATGCCTTTTCCAGCTGCTTGCTTCTTAGCCTTTTTCTCTCCTTCCTTTATTTTCTCTTCTTGCTCTTCGAAGATGACACTAGGTTAGCCTCATCTTGAGCACCCCTAGCAGTGGAAGCCTTCTTCTTAGGTCCTTTACTCAGTCCACCATTTATTCCATCATACATCCGGAGTTCATTCAATAACTAAGTCATTCCATAATCGAACTTGTTAAGTAAATAGTATGTGGTGAGCGTAAGGAAACTTGGTGCAAGGCTATTGAGAATAATTCAAACTTGAGTCTTCTCATCTACTGTTGCTCCCTGCAGCTTAACTTCTTAGAAGTATTTCATCATCTTAATGAAATGATCATGAACATGTTGGTCAGGTTCGATCCTACAGTTCACATACATCTTGGTAGCCTCAAAACTAGCTTACACTGAATTGTGCCGAAACATTTCTTGGAGTTGCTCCATGATGTCGTAATTAGTTTTGACATCCTCCATCTTAGTCCTTAGTGTTTCTGAAGTGTTGGCAAGCATGTACGCCTTGGCCTTGTTGTTAGCAGCAGTCAAACATTCATACTTTTCGCTCATGAACTTTGTGGTGTTCTCTCTGGGAAAGTCAGGTTTTTTTTTAATCATCATGAACATCGAATTGTCGGCGATCAACACTATGTTGATATTTGACTTCCATTTCATGAAGTTCTCGCAAGTTAGCAACTCCTTGGACAAAAGAGAGATAATAGGTTTGGAGGCTATGGAGCTACAATTATAAATTAAAGTACAAATCAAGGCATTGTTTGACAAACATTCATTCATACAAGTTTCAAAAATAGAACAACATTCAAACAATGTTAAAAGATAAGAAAAATAATAAAAACTCTTATCTTTTTATTTCTTAGGTATTTCAACTAGCTATGAACCTATGTGTCCCAGTTGGGGAGAGTCACAAATATTCACTTAGTCAAATAGAAAAAATCTCAATTAATAAAATGTCAAAGACTTTTATTAATTACCTGTAACGCCCTATAAATCCAGGACCGTTACACTGTGTGTTTAATATAGTGCTTAACTCGTTAAGCGAGTCATTTGGACTCAAAAGTGTAATTAAGACTAATCAAAGGTTAGGTATTGAAATTTCAGTCAAAAAGCTACAAAATTTCTCCATCAAAATGTAAAATGATTACAGGGATCCCAACAAGATATTTTAAAAGAAAAGTAATTACACTCAAAGTTACAAAAGTAGTCGGCCTAAGCGATAAGCGATAAAATCAGGTTGGTAACCTCAGTCCCTCATACTACTCGACTGTGGCGGCTGAGCTCGCCGGATATGTATGCGTCGCTCCCAAGTTCCCCAACTCATGGCCAATTATTTATAGCTTGCCCATACCTGCACCATAGAGCACCCGTGAGTTAAGGCCCAGCAAGAAAAATTTCACAAGACATGCACAACAAATACAACATGAACATATATAGATAATAGTTAACATAATTTATAAATCATGGCTACACATATAATTAATAATCATCGTATCATTCTATAACAATCAATATCAATCGATTTGCATCACAAGCACGATATGTATGGTCGATGACTAATATAGTACGTCTCTCGGCACTAGGATTACGGTAATAACCGCAACACACAAAAAATCAAGGTGTATAATAACCATACACCATCTAACTCATTTAGTTAATGCAGTCATAATCACTTCAAGATGCAATAGGGATAATGCCCGCCCTATGTGCAATATCAACTTTTCTCACCTCACGTCCTGCACAAATAGTGAAACGACTCTGAGCTCGATCCTTGTCCCGAGCCTCGTGGAAATCCTAGTCACAACATAAGTATACACTTATCTGGAATCAATTCTAGATCCTGAGTTCCAATCTAAACTCTACCCAAAGGGGTGGTGGAAACGACCCCTGAGCTCTTAAGTGGGACCCTAAAACAAACCTAAAGAACCTTGAACATTGTCCCAAATATTCAGAAGACCAACAATTTGGGGCACCTGGTGCAGTCACGCCTGCCCCTGGCATGGTCGCGCATACAAAAATATTTGGGTTTCTAGGGCACTAGCGCAGTAGCGTCTACCCCTAGCACAATCGAACCCATGGCCTGGAAACCCAAAATCGAACTCAAATCCCTCACTTTCTGGGACACTAGTGCGATTGTGCCACACCCTAGCATAGTCGCACTAGGTCACCAGAAACCCAAAATTACCAAGAATTCAAAGTGTTCTTCCCCAAATCATAACCCACGAATTTCCCATGTGAAACGAGACTCAAAATCCAACCCAAACATGTATTACCAATCATTTTTTACCACAAACAACATAGGTAAACAACCATCAACAACAAATCACCTCAAAAACACACTAAAACATATCAAAATCACACTTGGCCATAGTTGAGTTTCAAACTCAACTTTCATTCCTCAAATCTGAAAATCACCTTCATGAGCTCAAATCCTAGCAACAATCAATCATGAAAATCAAGGGTAAACCTAACTCTATACACATTTGCCCCACCTAAATCACCCGAAACATGCCAAACTTGAAATCTAGACCAAAACTACAAGTAAACTCAAGAACATGAAACTACTAAAAAGTGATAATTAACTTACTAAATTTTGAAATCTCAAGCTGGTTTTGAAGTCCTCAACAACTTTTAACCCTCTAAGAAGTCTCCAATCTAGGAATCAAAGCACAAACTTGCACTTGCATTTGGTGTCCTTGAGAAGCCCCTTCCAAAATGGCTAAGTGTAAATCCTAGGGTGATTTGAACGTGTAAGAACCAAGGAAATCAACAGTTAGTTATTTGATTAACTCTTATGGTCAAAAGACCATTATACCCCTTCCCTAAAATTTCTCTTCAAAATAGTCATTTTACTTCAATTCCCACTAAACCTCAATGTACACCTTAATTTCCTAATTAATCCACTAATCTTCCAAACCCCAATATTTTCTGAAAATATTTCACTTTTAATAATTCCTCAAAATATACCAATTTACCAAAATACCCCTGGCTCACCCTAAGCAAGGTATAAATCCCCGTTGTGACTTCTCCACTACATTGCTGAAACGGATCGACTCATGCCAAATATCACAATGGTATCCACATAATCATGTGGTCTAAAGCATACAGTACAATAAAATACAAATATACCATCAATGCGTCAATATTACGAAAATGCCCCTTTTAAACAAAAATTGACCTTAAATATTTAATACACATAAACATGCATAAACAGTCATATCATAATATAACTCATATAATCCACATAATCATATGTTTATTCAATATAATTATCACATGATTACTCCACATGCCCTCCCAGCATGCTAATCAAGGCATTAAGCCTCGTAAGGAATTTTGGGACGTTACAAGTATCCCCTCCTTATAGAAATTTCATCCTCGAAATTTGCTCAAACATCTCAGAATATCAATTTCGCATATCTAACTCCAACTTCATAGTTGTGTTCTTTACCTTATTATTTCTCTATAACATTCTCATCAAGGTGACAGTCTTATTTCCTTAAGACTTTATCATTTCTATCCAAAATTCTCACTAGCTTCTCTTCACATGATAAGTCTCACTATAATCCCAGGGTTTCATTACCCCAAACAGGTGTATTACTCAGTCTATCTTTCCTTAACATTGCTATCTGAGACACCCTATGAACGTTCACCCACTCTGGGGTAGGGCTAATCCGTAGGCCCCTTGTTTGATCCTTGTCAGGATCTCAAAATTCCAATAAACCTAGAGTCCAATTTTCTCTTTCTTAATTTCCAAATTATTTTATCTCTTTCATCTGTAAGACTTAATGAAACACAGAATCCTCAATCCTGGAACTTCACATTCCTATATTTGGATATGCATAGCTTTTCTGTCCTTTTCGTGAAGCGGGCATTCCCGCTCTAACACTTCTCAATAACTTTATTAGTCATCTGAACCGTTTCAGAGCCAAGACGTTTCACTCCTCCCATTTCATCTCTAACAATGGATGATCAACCCTTCCTATCCCACAATAGCTCATACGGAGCCACTCCGGTTGTCAACTGATAACTGTTGCTATAGGGCAACCCGATCAAGGGAAAGTGCTTACTTTTTGATTTCTTGAAGTTTAATACACATGTCTAGAGCATTTCCTCTAGTATCTTAATCATCCTCTCAGATTACCCATCTGTCGGAGGGTAATATATGTATTAAATTTCAACCTTGTACCCACGCCTTCTGCAGACCCTTCAAAATCTTGGAAGTAAAAATATAAGATCATAATCTGTGATTATAAACTTTGGTGTCCCTTGGAGACATACAATATTCCTTCTCATATAACTCAACATGTTAATCCACTCTGTAACTCATTCACATAAGTAGGAAGTGCATTGACTTGGTATATCGATCCATAATCACCTATGCCAAGTCATGCCACCTTACCATTCTCGATGATTCATTCACCGAATTCCATGGCTATATTCCTTTATATTATATTCTGAATTACTTAAAGGTCATAATGACCCCGTTGGTCTCTATTATTCATCCTTTACTTGATGACAAGTCAGGCACTTAGCCACATATCTAACTACCTCTTTCTCTATCCTCAGTTGCCAATATAAAGTTTCCACGTCACATGGATACAACAAACATATAGGGGTATGAGACTCATCCAAAATCTCTTCCCTAGCACCCTCATCCAAGGACTTATCTTTTCAATTCCTGTATCTTAACATATCCATATCAGAAATGATGAAGTCCTTAGCCAGTCTATCTAAGACCTCCTCTCTATACCTCATTAATCGCAGATTACTTCCTAACATTTCCTTGTAATTTTCTTAATAAGAGTATACTGAGGGGTTCTATTCATCAACTTACCAACCGCGAATCCTATAACAACACCAACAATTCTCTCAGCTAACTTGTTGTACTTTGTTTCAAGCTATACACTTGGCCCAGATATTTCTAGCATAAGACTCCCGCCACCAGATTGATTTTCGTCGAATAATAAAAGTTCTCATGATTATAATCCTTTCACTGGTTTAGCCAATATTTCTCTTTCATATATGCGTCGTTCTGGTTGGCAGCATATTTCAACGCTGATGCCAGTGTATGTCTTACACTGCTCCCCATATCAATAATTTTACAACTCCTTGAGCGCAATCACCATTATTACCAACTAGAGGTCACGTGCATGCTACTTCTCCTCATACTCTTTTAGCTATCTCTAAGCATCAGTTATGATATTCCTCAGTTTACCTAGGGTGCATTACTATTTCTAGATTGATCACTCGATCGTGATGCTTCCCAATGCACAATGAATTCTTCATTCTTAGACGACAAACCAGGTATTGGTGTGATAATCAACATCTATTTTAACCTTTGGAAGTTCTCTTCACATTTCTCATTCTACACCCACTTCCAGTCCTTACGTATTCATTCAGTCAACAATGTTGCAATCCCTAAGAACTCTTCACCAAAACGCATATAGTGCCCTGCCAACTCAAGGAACTTCTAACTCCTAAAGTATTCCTTGGCCTTGGCCAAATCTTTCAATGCTCTTCTCCTATCTTATCCAACCGAGTTCGACCGTAACCCATCATTTCTCATAACATAATCCAGAAATACTACTTGAAGTAATCAAAACTCACTTTGCTTGAACCTTACTCGTAATTTACTTCCCCTTAACCTCTGTAAATCCAAGCAAAAATATTGCTCGTGTTCTGTCTCTGAGTGGGAGTAAGTCAATGTATTACTAATAGCTCAAACTCCAATTGTTCAAACAATCCTTGAGCTCTCTAGTTGTTGGGTTCATAAAAGTCGGGGGGGTGGGGGGCATTGGTCAGTTCAAAAGATGTCCTCAAAATTTCATGATGTCCTTACCTCATGTGAATAGCGATCCTTGGAACATAATTTGCCTTTATCCTCAGCTGGTAATAAATAGATCGAAGATCATTCTTTAAGAACCTTGTCTTGCCTTGTAACTAGTCCCCTAAGTCATAAATCTTTAAAAGTGAATACCTACCCTTGATAATCGACCTCTTTAGCTCTCGGTACTCAGTATACTTCCTCATTGCTTTGTCCTTATTTTTCATGAATAATACTGACGTACCCCATGGTTAAAATCTAGGTCTGATTCATCCTATGTCAAGTAGCTCCTTCGAGTGAACTTTCAACTCTCTCTACACTCTGCTCATACCATTCAGTAAAATTCCCTAGACCCTATTCTAGGCGCCAATTCTTTCACCACTCGGTTTCTTGATGCAGTAATAATTCAAATAAGTCCTCTGGTAATACCTTCAGAATTCACAAACCTCTCTAGTCCCCTTCGGTTCCACAGTTCCAGTAATAAGATTCAAGTCTACAACACTGAGGTCATTGAAGACAAGGTTCATCCACTACACCCTTAATCCCAAAAGAATCTTCTTCCACTAGTTCGAAATTACCATCTTCCTTTTTTACAGTCTTTTGACTAAACGATACATAACTCGTACCATATCCAAGTTCCCATTCTCAAACTCAACCTGTTTACAAGTAATTCCTTACATTCCAATCCCACAACAATGATCCAATCCATCTCCTAGAGATCCTTAACTCTTAGTGAATAACAGGGTTTCAAATCCCATACAATTCCTATCTCGGGGTCATTAAAATTAGTTTCTCACCACACTTTATACCAACAAACATATGGCACTAGGTCATCGCCTAAGTTGTGTGCCCTCAAAATCGTTTATCTGACCTAACGGTACCAAAATATTTATATCTTTCCCTTTAAGCAAATGGGTCACTGACCCCTACCAGATCCTGTAAATAGAGGTGTCATTCTCCGAGCATCGCACCTTACAACACCCTCTGTCAATCCCTTGTTTTTGTCCTCTTAATAGTAAAGGGTTTCTCTACCACCCGAGCATACACAGTAGTTTCTAATACAATGCGACTCTTAATCGTTATCTATAATAAGATTCAACTCCCAAGCACGTCTTTCTTTTCTTGTGACATCTGTTGGCACTATACCATCTATAATCCTTGCCAAACCATTAATTTTCCAGGCATTTTCAGTCGCAGCACTAATGCCCTAACCCGACTAGTGAACCTATTCACCTTCGTAGTTCGATTGTGTCAACATAATATTTTTCATTTAATATTTACCAGAATCCTTCCTGACTTTTTCTAGCGATATTCTTAACCTAGGTTATTACCTCCCACCTTATAAAAGTGCCATTTCAAGGCATACATGGCATAGAAAACCTATCCTCATCCACTATCCCTATAAAAGCAAGATAAAACTATACATGTTTATCCGCTACTCATTCCCTCTCTAAATGAATTTAAGCCTCCCCCAAAAATGAAGGGTGTCATTTCAGGAACCTTTCTCACAATGGTTCCAACCGATTATCTTACTTCACGATGCACCGCCACACCTATCAATGAAGATATCACCGCCCTATAAATCCAGGCTCAGTACATTGTATATTTAAAATAGTCCTTAACTTGTTAAGCGGGTCATTTGGACACATAAGTTTAATTAAGACTAATCAAAGTTAGGTATTAAAAATTAAGGGCAAAAAGGTACAAAATTTCTCCATTAAAAACTAAAACGATTACAGGGATTCCAAAAAGAGATTTTAAAAGAAAGTAATTACACTAAAAATTACAAAAGTAGCCGGCCTAATCAGAAAAATCTGGTTGGTAACCTAAGTCCCTCATACTACTCGAGTGTGCCGGCCAAGATGGCAGGATATGTACGCGCTCCAAAGTTCTCCAACTCATGGCCAATTATGTCTAGTTTGCCCTTCCCTGCACCATAGAGCAACCGTGAGCCAAGGCCCGGGAAGAAAAATTTCACAAGACATGCATAACAATTACAGCATGAACTTATAACAATTGATATAGAGAAAAGTTCACATAATTTATAAAATCATGCCCACACATATAATCGATAATCATTGTAACTTTCTATAACAATCAATATCAATCGATCTGCATCACCATCACCATATCTATGGTCGATGCCTAATACAGTGCGTCTCCCAGCACTAGGATTACAGTAATAACCGCATACTCACAAACAATCAAGGTATATAATAACCATACACCATCTATCTCATATAGTTAATGCAGAAAAAATCACTTCAAGATGAAATAGGGCTAATGCCCGCTCTATCTGCAATGTCAACTTTCCGTACCTCACCTCCTGAGGGAATAGTGAAACAACCCCGAGCGCAATCCCTGTTCCAAGCCTCGCGGAAACCCTAGTCACAACATAAGTATACACTTACGAGGAATCAATTCTAGATCTCGAGTTCCAATCTAAACTCGAGCCATTGGAACCACTAACTCTAGCCAACGGGATGGTGGAAACTACCCGCAAACTCCAAAGTGGGCCCCCAAAAAAACCAGAGGAACCCTGAACCTTTTCTCAAATATTCAGAAAACCAACATTTCGAGGAACCTGGCGTGGTTGGGCCTGCTCCTGGCGCGGTCGCTCCCACAAAAATATTTGGGTTTCTGGGGCACTAGCGCAGTCGGGTCTACCCCTGGTGCGGTCGTGCCCATGGCTTGGAAACCCAAAATTGAACTCAAATCCCTCACTTTTTGGGAAACTAGTGCGGTCCCGCCACACCCTAGTGCGATCACACTAGGTTACCAGAAACCCAAAATTACCCAGAATTCATAGTGTTCTTCCCCAAATCGTAACCCACGATTTTCTCCTGCAAAACCACACTCAAAATCTGACCGAAATAGGTATTACCAGTCATTTTTTACCACAAACGGCCACAAACAACATAGGTAAACAACCATCAACTACAAAACACCTCAAAAACACACTAAAACCTATCAAAATCACACTTGGCCATAGATGAGTTTCAAACTCAACTTGTCATTCCTCAAATTCGAAAATCACCTTATAGAGCTCAAAACCAAGCAACAACCAATAATTAAAGTCAAGGGTAAACCTAACTCTATACCCATTTGCCCCACCTAAATCACCCAAAACATGCCAAACTCAGAATTTAGACCAAAACTTCAACTAATCTCAAGAACATGAAACTACCAAAAAGTGAGAATGAACTTACTGAATTTCAAAATCCCAAGTTAGTTTTGAAGTCCTCAACAGCTTCTAATCCTCCAAGAAGTCTCCAAACTCCTTAGCAAGGAATTAAAGCATGAATTTTAAATTGCACTTGTACTTGCACTTCGTTTCCTTGAGAAGCCCCTTCCAAAATTGCTATGTGTAAATCCTACGGTGCCTTGAACATGTAAGGACCAACGAAATCAGCAGTTAGTCATTTGATTAATTCTTATGCTCAAAATACCATTATACCCCTACCCTAAAATTTCTCTTCAAAATATCACCAAGGGAAAAATAGTCATTTTGCTTCAATTCCCACTAAACCTCAATGTACACCTTAAATTCCCAATTAATCCACTAATCTTCCAAACTCCAATATTTTCCCTAAATATTTTACTTAATAATTCCTCAAATATATATCAATTTACCAAAATACCCCTTGGCTCACCCCGAGCTAGGTATAAATCCCCGTTGTGACTTTTCCGCTACGTTGCTAAAACAGATCGACTCATGCCGAATATCTTGATGGTATCCACATAATCATGTGGTCTCAAGCATATAGTACAATAAAAATATAAATATACCCTCAACGGGTCAAAATTATGAAAATGCCCCTTTTAAACAAAAGCGGGCATTTAAACATATTTAATACACATAAACATACATAAACAGTAATATCATAATATAACTCGTACAATCCACATATCATATGTTTTTTCAGTTTAATTATCACATAATTACTCCATATGCCCTCCCGACACACTAATCAAGGCACTAATCCTCATAAGGAATTTTGGGACGTTACGTTACATATCCATTCGATCAAAGTAATGAAAACAAATTATTTCTTACTTTATGAGTTAGACCCATAGTTTTGATTATTATAGACTTAATTCTTATAGTCGCCATAGGGATAATTCTATA
Organism: Humulus lupulus; assembly: GCF_963169125.1. Taxonomy (NCBI): domain Eukaryota; kingdom Viridiplantae; phylum Streptophyta; class Magnoliopsida; order Rosales; family Cannabaceae; genus Humulus; species Humulus lupulus. The sequence goes on along the minus strand of NC_084796.1, from coordinate 52,633,572 downwards.
GAAGGTACATCAATAACCATCTATCCTAAGATATTCAATCATGTTAAGAGTCTAGTGAACACCTTCCATAGGGAGACAAAATCTAAACGCCATTAGGCCCCACTAAACCCCAACCTTGTTAAATAAACGGTGGAGAATGAATTTAGAGTTTTGAAAAACTCATTACTAAATCTTTTAGTATTTTATTCTTTTGAAAATTACCAAATTAGGTTTGTCAAAGTATTAAAATAATCAATAAACCATAGTTTATAATTTTCCTATTAAATCTTAAATTACAAATGAAAGTAATCCAAAATTTATAATTAATTTGTCTCTAATAAATTACTAGGTCCAACTAAAAAGAATAACCTAAAACAATTAAGTCCAAGTTAGGTAAATGGATCTTAACAATTCGAGCTCGCATGGAGGAGAGTTGGGTTTAGTATGTCGTACCCACTACTAAGGCTCCCTAACCTCCACACAAAGTCCAAAAAGACAAGAATTTGAACATTATTTTTATTAATTGTTATTCAATTGATTAGGATCAGTCTAGTAATACAAAGAAAATAAGCTTTCACAAATAGAACCACCCATAGGAGAGGAATTTAAACTTTGTACTTTCAATTGGGTTCAAATAAAACCTAACATTTTATGTATAGTCTTGCTTGAATTTTCCCACATTTTCAAAACAAAATTGGGACATGTTATACTTATATTTAAAGTCCAAATGTAAAAAATTACTTAATAATGATGCAGGAGGGCCTAGCATATTATTTGATATGGCATGTTACTCATTTATGACATTTATTTCCAAAATAAACAATTTTGCCAAATGCCCTAAAAACGCAAAAAAAAAATCAACTTTTTGTACCAAAATCTTTCCAAACATGATTTTAAAAGTTTTTTGGGGGTTTATACAATTAATAAAACACACACACATTTATTTACACACATAAACAATCAACTTTTAGGCAAAAACACATAAAACATAAACATGCTTCTACAACATGCAACCATCCAATTTTCTAAACATGTAAAAATTTACATATAATCATGTATTAAAAAACATCTAGATCTAGACAACCCAGACTCTGATACCAATTGTAGGATCTTGGAATTGAAATATAGATGCATGCTCCCTATTATTTTTTCAAAAACATAATTGAAACATAGAATCACATGTCATACATTTAAACATCAAATTCATAAATTAAAACAAACACAAAGATGTAGAAACTTACAAATATGCAGCGGAACAATGTCTCATTCCTTTCGATTCTCTATCCTTTTGTCCTTTCTGAATGCTAGGAATGGTCAAGAATCTAAACCACTTAGACTTAGCATCCACCATTCCACATTCCTAACTATTACATAGCTAATTTAGATATACAGACCATACGTTTTCAAATCAAATACATATCTAATGTTCATAAGATAGGACTATGGCACTAAAATGAACTAGGCTAAACACATTGGCTCCATCAATAATTCACCTTCCACATTCGCATCACTGGGTTCCTGGATTGGGAGAGATATAGGGGGTAAGCTTATAAAGCCCAGTGGGAAACCAACTAATAACATAGGACCCAAAAAGTTTAATAAAACCCCTGCATGGTTAGCTTTAAAAACAAAGCATACATCACCATGTATAAACCAAAATAGAGAGAAACCAAAAATAACAATAAGAGTATAGCTACACGTGCACATCACACCGTCCACTAGATCCCTAGTTCCTGTTATCCACCATAGAAAAACTGACATCCTAAATTTTGTAGCCTGACCTGATAACCACCACAAGGAGGAGGTTTAGAACACTTCCTGTGTATACAGATGCTAGGTTTTTACACCTACAGGTGAGTGGACACTTGATCTACCTTTGATGACACATAGACTAGGTCGTGAAACAACAACATGCACATTTCATAATTACTATGGCTCTCATTAGTACAATTAAATGCAGTTAAACAAGAAAAGAAAGAAACATATTCCCTTTATATTTTAGAAAATTGGGCAGCATAACGACTGAATTTGAATAAAACCCAAAAATCCTAACCTACTTATATAAGTGGACAAAAATATATTTGGCACTCAGAGCCCTCAAACACATCAAAAAACATGCAGATTAAGTTTTCTATTTTTCAAACATTTTATAAATATCTAAATGGGAATATGTTTAATGCAATTCAATACGAGTAAAATAAGTCCAAAGCAACCCTCCTAAGCTTAACGATGATCCTAGAGTGATTTAGTCCAATTTTAATATCACATTTTTCCTACGTGCATCAAATGAGAAAATGAATATCATCATTGCATTCCTTATTCAAAATCATGTCCAACGACATATAATATGACCATATTTAAAATTTCAAGTTCTAGAACCTCACCCAAGTGGTGCACAGAAACAGTTGGTGGTGGCAGTGAGTGGTGTATCGGAAACGTCAATGAAGGTAGGCGTGACATAAATCAAAATTATCATCTCGATGAGTACATCACGAAATTACAACCCATTCTTCTAAATGATCCCCGGTGTCACTAGAAAATGATTCCAAAGGGGCAGAGATACCCAAAATCTTGCAGGAGAAAAATGGCGAGTTGACCGAAATGACTTAGTGGCAATGTTCCTCTCGTAACACTGATTCCAACGTTGCCACCCATTCAACTAACGGTGATCGGAGTTTGTTGGAAAGCCACCTCAATGTTTCAACGGCGAAACTATGGAGTGCCCATACGAGTGCTGATTGGTAAAATATGATGTGCAAGTATACACAATTGATTCAAGTAATAAAATAGTAAGTAAAGTATCGTTCCCACAAGGACTATCAACCAATTACCAATAATTTCTTTTAAATTTCTACTTGGCTGTTGCAAATAGAGCGATTTTAAAATTAAGACTTAAAATTGAAATAAACTTTGCAATAATAAAGATTGATTCAAGAATTTAAAAACCTAGGGTATTAACTTCATCAACTTTTCAACCTGTTAATCTTACTAATCAGCGCATATAATACTTCAATTTCTATCCTAATGGCGGGTTAACTAAAACAATCTTAATTCTTTTTCAAGATAAAAAGATCTCAACCTATATGCAAACTTTCTACATATCTATGATAAGTTTTAACATATAGCAGGCATGAAGAATAGAAACCCTAAACGCTACACAAACCCTATAGGCACTATCGTCCTATATGCAATTTATGTCTATATGATTATAGAATATTCAATTCTCCCCTCTCGGATCTCGGATCTCGAATCAAAATCATAAATCATGTAAATAGTGATCAATTATCCACACGCATTAAGCACAAAACATATAGATAAAGGATAGAGGAAGAAGAAAGTATATAATCTTTATAGAAAATTAACAAATATACAAGTGACTACATTAAACCCTAGAACAGATGTTTAGTTCATATCAGACATGACTAAAATCTTAAAAAAAAAATTCAAAAACATAAAATTAAACTACTAAAAACTAAGAGAAATGTGAAAAAAATAGATCAATAATGTGGAACAGCTGCTAATCCCAAATCCAAGAAGTCTCTAAAAATTCGTAATTAGAAAACCCTAATCAATCTCTTAATTTATAATGTTTTAAACCTAAATAAGATATTTTTTCTCTTTAGGGAGGTGCGCCGCGGCCCTTAGGAGACCATGTCGCGGCCTGTGTCTTCAAAATACCCAGGAGATTTGTGCCACCATCTTCAATCATCGTTGCCCTTAAACTCCATGCCGCGAGCCGTGTCAAAACCCGGATTTTCTTTGCCCTCTAACACTTATCATGCCGCGGCCCTAAAGGGCGTGCCACCGCATTAATTCCTGCTAGATTTTAGTAGTTTCTAACTTTGCTAAAGTCGCGGCCCTTAAGCCCATGCCGCGACTCTAATTCTATTTTTTTCAAAACTTGACCATTTTAAATCTAACCTTGTAGAGTCCAAGAACTTTACTTAGCTAAGTTAGATAGTAGTATAATAGTAATAATAGTATTATCTTTATGACTGTGGATTTTTGGTTCAGACCGGGATTTATTTGGACACTCATAGTAGTACTTGTAGATTTTCTAAGTTTAACCTATAGTGTAGGAATATTAATTTTAACCTAAGGTTTGATTAATATGACTGATATAGAGGATAATATTTAGTATACTATAAGGTTTATATAAGAACCAATAGGAAAATAGCACATGTTATGTATGGGTTATTAATGATTAAGTATTTTGAGGATTTAATTTATTAAGGGTAAAATTTGAATACTCTAAGGTCAGTCAGCAGCTTTGAAAACGTTAAAAGGGCTTAGTAAAGGTTGTTTACTCAATTCAAATTAAGCTAAAAATGTGTAATTTCGTGTTTAAATAATCAGCGTATGCCGATATATCGCAACTATAGGGGGCGATATATCGCAGCACGAAGATACGAAAAACCCGAAATGATGCACGATTGCCTCGGGCATACTGGCCCAGGCGATATATCTCCTACAGGGGGCTATATATCGCCCCACCCAGCACATTTTGAAAGTTTTTGAAATCATTCTCCATTCAAACCTTCAAACTCTTGATAAGTCCAGCATCTTTTTGAACGAATCTTCAGCCTCTGCTAAACGATAATTCAAATTATTTTCACTTTAAAAGCCGTTATTTTTATTCAAGTTAAATGAGATCTTTTCATTCCTAAAACTCTATAAGTAGGACCTAGTACCCAGCCATTATTCATCTATTACTCTAAGTTCAGAGGCTGCAAGTTGCTTGGTGAGTGTGAGAGTGTAAACACTTGGGTTGGGATTATAAGCTTGATCATCATAAGCTTATCAAACACTTTGGGAAGTAAGGTTCTATACACATTTCGATGAAAGGTTTAGATTGATCATATAAGTCTTCAAGGTATTTCCAAACTCTAGTCCATTTCTGTATTATGTTCTTTAAGTTCTCATAGTCTTCTACTCAGCCTTCTAACCTTATTCTTTATTTTGGTTAGGAAATCTAAGAACTTGCACATAAGTTTTTGGTAAGTATATTCTCAATGGTATAGTCCTCCCATTCCTTTCATTTCTTTTCTTCAAAGTACTCACTCTGTTACAAATGGTTTTTAGGAGTGTTCCAAAGTCCCAACTCTGTCCTCATATCTCGGTATTTTGGTAAGGAAAATAGGATAGAATTTATATGTTATATGTTTTATATGTTATCTTATGATTTTTATGTTATGAAATGTGTTATGTTAAGTATGTTTGTAGGCTTGGGCATATGACCTATATGACTAACAAGCCCCAAATAGATTATGGGCATATGACTTGCTTAGCTAGCAAGACCCCACTAATCTAATGGGCATATGACTTGTTTAGTCTATGGGACCCCAAGTAATAATGGCCATTATAGTATGTATGTGATATAAGTGTTATGTTATGTTATGTTATGTTATGTTATGTTATGTTTTTATGTTTTTTTTATGAAATCTATGTATATGGACTATGTGTTAGAATTTTCCTTGCTGGGCATTAGGCTCACTCCTTTTTGTTTATATGTGCAGGAAAATAATCTTAGTGGCGGGAAAGGTTCTTGGAAGCTTGGAGAATGTGTATTGAGGCGGAATGGATTCAAGAGCCGAGCGTTCGATTCGAGGATGTAGTTTTGTTTCTTATGGTTTTTACATGTATTTTCCGCATTTTATGATGTAAATCTCTTTTTAATTATGTCATGTTTTGGTTTTAAAATAATGGGATCCCATATCCTACTTGATATTTTATGTATGGTACATCTTTTTTTTTTTTTTTTTTACAAGTTTCTTAATAAAGTTATGGTCTTTTCACTTGTAAGTTTTATTAAGGATTAGTATTTATGTATAGTTTTCGTTAATGGTCCAAAAGTCTAGAGTAGTTGGGTCATTACAAACCTTCATCAAAACTTCTTCTAATTCCTCCTTGATGCCAGTTTGACTAGAACAACCACCAAAAGTTCCATTTTTCCACCATTTCTTCTTATTTCCACGTTTAGCTCAATAATTCATAGCACCATCCTACAACAAAGACAAACACAAGTGTAATCTTGCACAAAACAAACAAAAAGACTTAAGATTACCAAAAAAACACATCCTAAAACGACACTAAACTAGACTTATCAAATTCCACCAAACTAAATCTTTTTTCACCCTTGAGCAAAGGACACAAACTCACATGACAATACTCGTAACCTAAACAACCAACACAATTGAGTCAAGTTGACAACAATAATTCATGCCTCAAGTTATGATGACTAACACACTTATATAATCTTCTAGAAAATCAACTTATAATATAGAATTTCAGTCAAAACATTCTTCCAATTCACTTAAGTCCAAACAAAGATAAAAGCTCTCAAAATCATGTTTAAAAATAAAATGCATTTGAATCAATTCATGCTCACCTAAATGTTTTCATTACAATCAATTAATATCATTATCTCATAAGCTTTCTATACTTATTAATCTCCACTAATGTAGACAACACATGCTCAGAAATCAATAGGACGTTCACAGCTTATAATTAAAGTCTTAGGTAAAGGTAGATGAAAAAGTCATTTAGGCTCGAAATGTACCATAGGTACTCAACCAAATAATTCAGCCATTATCCACTCAAAAACCCAAAAACCAATCCCAAATTTCCCAATATTTCTTATTTTGAGAGAAAATTCATAAACTGATTTTTTTTCCCTTTTTTTCATTTAATTTTTTTTCTAATGATACTATACTCCCCCAAACTTATTTCTTTGTATTTTCAATTGGAGTGTAGCTAATATTCAATATACTTTTTCTTTCTTTCTCTCTCAATTTTTCTTCTTCTATCGACACAAATTTCCAAATATTAACCCCATTACAAACCATCCCCCAGTCACTTTTCATATGCTCATGGTATATCAAAGGGAAGGAAAAATAACAAAGTTTCAAATAAGCTCAAAATAAATTTCAAACAAAAAGAATCAAATTAGGCTCAAAATTGGGTAACTAAGGATTTAATAAATCAAGGTTGGCTTGAAAGGCTCAATAGTTCCAAAGAATTGCCCAAATCATCTTCCTAAGCATGCATAATCTATGATTTCATCTCAAATAGCAAGCAAAAAAGTTATAGGATAAAAACATTTTCATAATAAGTTTTTCATTTTCAAAATTCAGCAAGCATAAAAATTATTCAATTACACAAAATGTATTGAAAATCAGGATTAAGCTCTCAATTATTTAAGTGGACAATGTAAAAATGGAAAGAAATATTCAACCAAGCACACAGACTTTTATAGCTTCATTCCTATTCAATTTATACAGGACATCATTCAATCATATTATCATTGGCTAATCATTCTCAACTTGATTCAACTAACGTTCTAAACAGCCTAGATAAAACATAACAAACAAAACACAACACAACTAACAAAATAACATAACATATACAAAACAATAAATCATTTTCCCCAACTAAACCTAAACATTGTCCCCAATGTTTATATAAAAGCTAAGGAAAAGAAACTTACTTAACACCTCAGACTGCTTAACATACTATGGATTGAGATGGTGAATCGAAAATGGGGAAAGAAATTTTTTGGGTTGTCACATAGTTCATTCTGTCGAAGCCCAAAGTAGCGCTACAACTCAAATTAGTCTCATATTTAATAGAAATTAAAATCAAATGAAAATAAATACTCAAAATACTAAAATTAAAGTGTTCATAATCCAAAACTTAAATAAAACTAGAAAAATGCAAATAAAAAAATTGGAATGCCTCCAAATGCGCTTGTTTTCTTTCTTCCTTAGGTTTCAAATATAAAATTATTTATCGACCCATCAATAAGTGGTTGACGCCCATAATAAGCTTCATACAAGACAACTTGAAGGTTGTCATTGTGAATTCCCTCAAGCTTGGCTAGATTTGGAATTGATGAGCTCCAATGCTCAACTTAACTCTCTTTGGAAAAATAAGCATGATGGATGCTAAGGAATGATGCTAATGGAGATAGAGATGGTGGATTCAGCCTTTCATCACTACTTTCCTCAAACAATGTATCCACGTCTTAGGTAAAAATAGCATTTGACATTATTATTCTCCTTTTTTCTTCTTTGTTACTTTGAATTGAAGAGGGCTCCATTTGATGTTCAAATTCTTCCATTGGTAGCTCCATCTCCTTACCACTCCCCAAGTACACCTCTTCACTTTGTTCTTTCACTCTTGAATTTTCCAAATTCCTCAAGGATGAATCTTGGCTTTAAATTAAGGCATCATTTGTAGCCATATACTCCATCATCAATACCTCCAATGAACTTGATTGAGCCATTTGATGAGGTTTTTCTTCTATAATTACTTCTTGAAAATTATCCAAAATTTTCTCATTTGATCCTTAAGTGCAAGTTATAAAAGTTGGCTCCATATTGTTATAATTACTCTCCCACCCTTGGTTGGTCATTGAACAATTACAATACCACCATTCATTGTGTTATATTATTTCATATAATATAATGTTAGATTAAATAATGGGACAAAATTTGATTTGTCACACCTTGTAACATATTATTGAGAGTCACAAAATCGGACACATGTGTGTGCCAAAATGTGACATATTTTGGAGTTACAAAATCAGTTACAAATTTGTAACTCCCAAATATTACCCAATAATGTATAGATTTTATGTTACACATTCGAGATTGGATTTCACAAAGCCATTATGAAATATGGCTGTTGGAGACATGTTTTTAACTCCCATTAGGTGTTTGGAGGTTACAAAATCATGTTAGAGAGGATTTGGGACGTTTTGGAATGTTTTTTAAAAATGACATTTTGTGCTGAAAATATCTTGTGGCCGCGGCCACTAACATTCCCTGGTCGCGGCCACTGATAGTCCTGGCCACGACTAGTGAGGCTGACAGCCAATTCGCTTTTTTAGTTTTTTCAAATTTGAACGACTCTAACATCCCAAATAACCCCTAAATCTCCATTTTAATTCCATAAACATCCAATTACACATTGGTAACCGCCATGGGGGTTGGTGGAATTTGAAATTCAAAGGGCATCTCAAAACTCTATAAATAGAAGCCTAATGCTCACTTGTAAGACAACTTTATTTCTATCCACTAGAGCACTTGGCTAGAAATACACCAAAATGCTTGATTATTCCAGAGAGCTATTTCCAATATTGAGAGAATCCCTTAGTGCTTGAGATAGGGGGAAATATGCTTTTGGGCAAAGGTTGTAAACCTTGTTCAAGTTAGTGATCCCCAATGCTCTTCACTTTGGTTGTGTGAATGAGAGTATTTTACTTTTTTGTTCTTGTTATTTTTTCTACTATTGCTTTTGTCTTCTCTTCTTCTATTTTCTATTTACATATTTATTTGTATCCTTCGTTTAAGAGTTGTAGTTATTATAATTTTCTTCTTCCTCTTCTTTCTACATTTACTTGTATTTTGATTATTGAGTTGTAATCTTATTTAATCAATTACCTTGTCCATTGTATTTTTGCATAGAGTTGTAATAGTATTTCTTATTTTCCATTGAGACAATACAAATGTCTCTAACACATTGTATTTCGCCATGTCTTCTAACATCCAATAGGCTTCATTCACAAATACTTGATAGAAATTGGTAGTACCATCTCCTCTTTCTACCCATTCTCTTGCTTCGACATTCAACCCATTTAGGAAGACCTCTAATTGACACTCTCTGGACAAACCATGGTATGGGAACCTCATTAGTAAAGCTTTGCATCACCACCATGCCTTGTATAAAGGCTCCAAGTCAAGTTGAACAAAATTCATGAGGACTTGCATATGAGACATCTCAAGTTCCTCGCAAGACAAACAACAAACATAGAAAAAAAAAGGAAAAAGAAAAAAATGAAAATAAAATATACATACCAAATTAGAATCAAGAATCAATTATATTTGATATTGATTAAATAGTCCCCGGCAACAGCACCAAAAACTTGATCGGTAAAATATGATGTGCAAGTATACACAATCGATTCAAGTAATAAAATAGTAAGTAAAGTATCGTCCCACAAGGACTATCAACCAATTACTAATAATTGCTTTTAAAATTCTATTTGAATGTTGAAAATAGAGTGATTATTAAACTAAGACTTAAAATTGAAATAAACTTTGCAATAATAAAAATTGATTCAAGAATTTAAAAACCTAGGGTATTAACTTCATCAACTTTTCAACCAGTTAATCTTACTAATCAGTACATATAATTCTTCAATTTCTATCCTAATAGCAGGTTAACTAACACAATCGTAATTCTTTTTCTTGATAAAAAGATCTCAACCTATATACAAACTTTCTACGTATCTCTGATAAGTTTTAACATATAGAAGGCATGAAGCATAGAGACCCTAAACGCTACACAAACCCTATAGGTACTATCGTCCTATATACAATTTATGTCTATATGATTACAGAATATTCAACTCTCCCCTCTCGGATCTCGAATCAAAATCATAAATCATGTAAATCGTGATCAATTATCCACATGCATTAAGCACAAATCATATAGATAAAGGATAGGAGAAGACAAAATTATATAAACTTCATAGAAAATTAAAAAAATATCCAAGTGACTACCTTAAACCATAGAAGAGATGTTTAGTTCATATCAGACATGACTAAAATCATAAAACAATTGTTCAGAAAATTAAACTACTAAAATCTAAGAGAAAGCTGGAAAAAAAAATAGATCAATAATGTTGAAGAGCTGCTAATCTCGAATCCAAGAAGTCTCTGAAAATTCATACTTAGAAAACCCTAATCAATCTCTTAATTTATAATGTTTTAAACCAAAATAATATATTTTTTCTCTTTAGGGAGGCGTGCCGCAGCCCTTAGGAGACCATGTCGCGGCCTGTGTCTTCAAAATTCCCAGGAGATTTGCACCTATGTCTTCAAGCGTCACGGGCCTTAAACTCCATGTTGCAGCCCGTGTGAAAACCCAGATTTTCTTTGCTCTCTACCACTCATCATGTCGCGACCCTAAAGGGCATGCCGCGACAATAATTCCTACCAGAGTTTAGTAGTTTCTGACTTGATAAAGTTGCTGGCCTTTAGCCCACACTAATAGAAAAATCACTTTTCACAACACATGGTTATAAGACTATTGAAAAAGTATTATAAAAGCTTGTTAAAAAATGGGACATAAAATGCGCTATAGTGTTAAATTGGCGGGTAAGTGAATTTATTTAGAGGGAAACTGAAAACATATATCTTTATTTTTTTTCTACTTCTCTCTCTCGTGTTCTCCTCTATCTCACCAAAATCACTCTCCCTCTGATAGCTTATCTCATCTTTATCACGTTCATTTTCTCTTACATCTAGATTCTAGTTAGTGTAGAGCTCAACAAACGTGGCAGTGGCGATGGTGAATCGAAGAATGGCGTGGTCGATTTGACGAGTCAGGTACACCTGATGGAGAACGAAGATGCGGAGAGGTCCGAGAAGGAGAGGAAGGAGTTCGAGGAGAGGGAGAAGGCCTGGCTCGAGGCCATGGAGATGAAAGGGAAGAAGATTGAAGAAGAAGAAGAATATGAGGAACAACGAAAGAAGGCACTGGACAAAGAGTCGGAAACAGCAGGTACTCTCTTTTTCCTCTCTCTATCTATCTCTATCTATCTTCTCGCGCGGCCGCCTATACTGGTGGCCACCGCCTCCCACCGTCGGCTTTTTAGACAATTTATCTCTTCTCATCCTTCCCTCTCCTCCACTATCCCTTACCCAGAAAATTAAAAAATTAACAAATTAACAAAGCAAAACAAAAGAGAGATTTTTTCGGTGTGTACTTTATCAAACAGTTTTGTGTGTGTTTTTATCTAGTGATTTATCTGGTATCTTTATCTTGAGTTCTTCCTAGGGTTTGATTCTGAATAATTTGAGGAGAGGGAAGAAAAAACACAAAAAATTTTAAAAAGTTCTTAAAAAATATAGAGACAAAAAAAAAGTAAAAGGTTGAGTTTTGTTTTGGATTTAGAGATGGCCCAAGTTCGGGTTCAGCCTCCATTTGCGGCTCCCGGAGCTAACGCTGGTGCGGCCAATGGTGGGAACAACCAATTCGTGACCACGTCGCTGTATGTTTAAGATATTCACTTTGGCAAGTGATGACCAATATATGATTTTTTTGTAATTTTTATTTGTACGAGTGTATTGAATTTTTTGTAATCCTTTGCTTGCAAATCCTTTTTCAATGGCACCGCAGAAAGCTCTTGAAACAATTGGGAAAAATTTGAGTGCTCAATATGAAAGGTGGCGACCGAGGGTGAGGATATTATTGGCTTGTACAGAGTTCATATAATATTGTCTTAGATTTAATTTTATTTACCTTTGAAGATCTTTGAGAAGGCACGATATAAGGTCCAGCCTGATCCTACTGTGGATGAAGTGAAGAAACTTTGTAATACATGTCGCCGATATGCCAAGTCTAAGAGGGTCCTAATTCATTATAATGGCAATGGTGTGCCTAAGCCGACTTCTAGTGGTGAAATTTGGGTTTTCAATAAGGTCTTTTATTTCTTTGAAACTCTTTTATGTGGTTTAATTTAAGGTCAATCACTAGAGTCTTGATTGGTTTCTCACCAATGTTATTGGTACTATAGAGTTATACACAGTATATCCCTTTGCCAATCGATGACCTTGATTCCTGGTTGAAGACACCCTCCATATATGTTTTTAATTGCTCTGCAACTGGAAATATTGTGAATGCTTTTATTGAGGTAAAGATTTAACTCAAAACGTATAATGAATTGGTATATGTATTGATAATTAAGGTAACATGAACTCATTATTTGTAATTCAGATATTTATATATAAATATATATGTATATATAGTGACTTGATTTGATTTGATGGTTTTGCAACTTCATGATTGGGTTGCTTCTAGCTCCTCTGGATCCACAAGGGATTGCATTCTACTTGGAGCTTGTGAAGCACATGAGACTCTTCCACAAAGTGCTGAATTTTCTGCAGATGTGTTTACTTCTTGTCTCACAACACCTATTAAGATGGCTTTGAGATGGTGAGCTTTTTTCCTTGTTCGTCTGTTAGGATCACCTATCGCGTTTATGCATCTTTATTTGAGATCATGCAGTTTTCTGGTTTTTCCTTGTGGTGTTTATTCCATATTGGCTACTTCCTAGTTATTTTTAGTTTGTCAACTGAAAGTCTTTTAGCTGTGCTGTTTGTTTAAAGCTGTAGGAAGTTAGAAATGGCAGTACTTTCTGATTAGCATGATTAGTGATACTGTGCATGATTAGCATGCTATGAGACTATATTATATTTTATGTACTTGTACAAATGTATATATTTCCATGCTTAAGGCATACATTCATTACAATGTCGTCTTTAGATTCTGCTTACATTATATAACCATATTTTGACTATGTCAATCCTTTAGGCTTCCTTCAAGGGTTTGGATTTGTGCTTATCTCCTTATCTATTTTTATTTCTTCTTTCAAATTTGTGACTAGTTTCTGATGGATGCATTGTGTGACTATCAGATTTTGCTTGGTTTTATTTTCTGATAGAATTTACAGTTGCTGATAGATTTTTGGAACCAAAGACTAGTTCTTTCGTTAATCTTTGAAGATGCTTCATTTTCCAACTGCTTGTTTTGCAGATATAACTTTTTCATCGAAGTCATTTTTGCAAATGACTCAAATTGGGTGATTTCATGGTCATGAATGATTGCTGATGATGGTGGTGCCTGGATTTATTGATTACCATGTGCACTTAATTTTAGGTGGACTACAGGTTAGCTCTGCTCAACCTCCATTTTAATTGAAGTTTGTTCCAAACTCTGTGCATATATACACGCACATTATTCCTTCTATTTTGAGTTATTTTATTGTAATTTATGTACCTTTCTACAATTACTGTATTTTTCATGTAAAATTACACTTGATATTGTTTGTCATAAACTTTAGTTGGAATTCTTTTTCAGATGGAGAGAAATCTAACTTGAGTACTTTTTACCTAAGAATCTTTTACAACTACTCATTTTTATTTATAATTATTTTTTAGAAAATTTTGGTGAGAGTTTACGAATTCTTTCCATTATGTGTTAGTTTGGGTGTTAGATTCACTGGTTGTGTACTTAGTTAAGAGATAGTTTTGGAAGCAATAAAATATGTGTATTTCAGATTCTAGAATGCCAAAATAATGGTTGGTTGTCTGGATTGTTGTTATAAAGCTGCAATTTTACACATTATTACAATTTTAATATGTGATTTTGATACATTGCTTGTAATTTGAAAATTAATATTTGGTTTTACCACATACACTGTTATTGATACAGTTGATGCGATTGCAATTCCGAGGCATAAATAAAAAATATGAGTTTGTGAGAAGAATTGCAGAAGCAGCCGACAATAAGTTCAATTCAATTTTAGTGGTTACCTATTGCTTTTTGGATTGAAAGTTTGTACAATATAATGGCGTTTGTATTTGAAAATTCAATTTCTTATGCACTATGTGAAGTATGCAAAGTGTGTCTATACTGTTTCTTTATGTTAATATCTTATTTGCTTAAAAAGATCTAAAGTAATAGAATAGGTTAGGAATTTAACTACTTTCTATTCATTGGAAGTAGAGGAAAAAGAAAGTAGTTCTTTTAGCATCAATGATTCGTAACGTTTACTGTTTAGTACTAAAAACTGAAAAATAAATGCTTTTATTCTATTTAATTATAATTTATGTTATTTTAGATAGTAGTCAACTCGGCTTCAAGCTTTTTGTTGATCAATCTAGTCTTAAAATTTTAATGATTTGGAGGATTATTGAGGATTCATTCTAACGACTGAATTTTTAACGAGTGAAGTAGTTATGATTTCAGCAATAATATTTCAGATAGAAAACCAGGTTCCTGGATTTTGGGTGGCGGTTGGAACAATGATCTATGGGGAGGAGATTTGCCAACTGCTTCTTGGATTGATGATATTACTCCAAATAATCCTGTATGCCATAATATTATAGATTTCGTTTTTAGATAAGAGATATTCTGGGCTCTAATATTATTTAAACTAGCATACTATTTTCGAATAATACCTGAATGTGCAGGTTTGGTTACCAAGAACTGATGGTCATATGGGCTCGGAAAATTCAGTGGCACTAAAGTTTGTTGGGATTGATAATTCATCAAAAGATCCAGATGGCAGAACCATTATGAGAATTGTGTCTGGAGGTAACATTTAACTTCATACATGTTTTAAAAATTCTCTCTTTTCTTCTCCTAAGAAACTACATACAAAATCCTCTTTGTAACAATGTCCTACTGAAAATCCCCCACAAAATGATCTATGCAACTTTTTTGTACAAGCAAACTAAATTTAGCTCCCTAATCCAATTGCTCTAAAGCTAGAAAGCCACTTTGCAATTCCTTGTTTAGTATGTAGTACGTCGTTTTGGCATTCTGGGTTGTAAATCTAGATGATAACCCATCATCTCTATCAATGTGCCTTTTTGTTTCCTATATAAAAAAAGTCAATTTGCAATTCGACAAACAAATTACTCGAACTATTTTTATTTGGTTATAAAGAAAAGTATAAGATTTTATCATTGTTGAAGGTCAAAGGTAGTACTGCTATTAGTTGCTTGCAACCATGCAAACCCTTACCTTAGATAAAACAAGGACCGGAGAGCAGGGTTATGTAAAGAGATGAGATACATAGATAGAGGAAACAACCCCATTATATACAAGGAAAGAGGAAATGGACATAAGAAAAGGCTAGGTACAGTAGATACAATGATCTTCTTCATTACCATTGTATTATAAATCTACCATTGTATTGGTGCAAAGCTAAAAAGCTACCATTTGGTTAGAAAGAAATAAGGGAATCTCTGAAGGAGTCGAAGCTGATGAAGATCAGATTTGGAATAGAGTCATATATTGGGTGGCAATTGGGTGGATCTAAGACTTATTTTCTTAGTGATAGAAATATCCCTTTCTTTGATCTTGCAACCTCAATATCCATATCTTAACTAAGAATATTAAAATATTGGGTGGCTGTTTAAATCTAAAGAGTTTTCAGGGTTCTTATTTTCTGATTTACGTAGAGATTGGTAATGCTTGGTGTAGTTTAAGTTGTTTTTGTTTCTTTTTTACTTGTAGTAGATGATAAGATAAGATATCATCTGTTGTAACCTTTTCATTTTCTCCATTCTAATATATTCTCACTTTCTTAGTAAAAAAAACTCTGCAAATGAGGAAACAACTAAACTAGAATATCAAGGATACATAAACCTAGGAAACTTCTTAACAAATATCTGAAAATATCCATAATCACGTGAATTGTATTCACATGAAATAATTCATATAACAATATTTAGACACAATTATGTTGTGTTTAGTAGTATCACTCAATTATGTTCTGTTTGATATTTCTTTACGTGGATGGTGTGACTTTTTTTACACTGTAATTACAAATAATATATGATGTGTGTATATATATATAATATAGTATATATTTTAAATGTTTGGTAGCACAGAGAGTTATTTAACGTATAAGTTCTAATTTAGAACATTGCAGCTATAATTTTTGTTAAATTTATTGTTAACGTTATGCAATACCTACTGGATTGCTGATTGATTCTGCAATGAAACTTGTTGTCTCGTATATTCCAGAGCTTTCTATCGATCAAAGAAGGGAAGCTTTGCAAAGAGCCAGCAGTCTTGCCTTGATGAAGGGTGTTACAACTGTTGTTGACGTTGGGAGATATTTTCCTGAATCCTCCGTGGATCGTCCATGGGAAGATTTCTCAGGTTTTCTTTCTCTCTCTCTTTTTTTTAAATGGAAAAGAAAAAACTTCTGGAGAGTTGTGCTTTTTCAGTCTTTTACTTTAATTAGTATTTTTTTTCAATTTGCACTTCTATGCCAAATATTTCTTGATTGTGTCAACGCTCAAAACACATGTACACAAACGCATATGAACATTAGATCATTAGACACTAAATTGTATGGAAACTGAGATCACTTGCGATTCTCAAATATCTTTTATTCACTGAATTAGTTTATAATTTATAGACTTAAAAGAAAGAAAAAAACAGAATCGGATCCACGGATTTTGGCAAGTTTGAGATATCCTAAATAGCTAATGTCCTAACTGGAGAAGATTTATTAAACCACACTTGGTTGAAATTTTAAAGACTTTTCAAAAATTTGTTTTACCGCTTAATTGTTTCATGCATCTTTTTCAAGAGTATTTAATCTGCCAAATTCATTTAGGCCTTGATTTTTATATAAATATATTTATGTTCTTAATAGTAAGATAGTATATTATTTGATAAGTAAGATAGATATTTATCAATTTTCTTATTGAATCAAGAAAAATAAGAGAAAAAGAAATAACTTTAATAAAAAATTCTATTGGGACTAAATCATGCTATGATGAGGGATTAATTAGGTGTTTCATGTTTGGACTAATGTTTTCAATATATTCTCTAATACTTATACTGATCACATTATTAAATTTAAACTTTTCAAAGCTGACCTTAGAGTTCAAGTTTTCTATTGTCTTTGCTTTCAATTCAGCATAGTGATTGTGCCTCTTGAACTATCAGTCAGTAAATATTTTTTTCATTGATTTACACAGATGTTTATCAAAGGGTAGATTCTTCCAGGAAGATAAGGATCAGAGTTTGCTTATTTTTTCCATTCGAGACGCGGTCACGTTTACATGTATGTTGTGCAACGCTGCTATAGTTGTTGTGGTTTTTGTTTACTTGTTTGTGCCTTAGTTTGACTTCATTAAATAATAAATGTTTGGATCCCCTGCTTACCATATTTGTTATTTTTCTTTTTTCCTGAACTCCCTTTCATCAAATCAGCTACTAAATAATATCTATGTGATGCAAGGCTATTTCTTGGATAACAAATGTTCGAATACTGGAAACAACATGGATATCATGTAAATTAATGTTTTTTCCTGTCATGTATAAACCTCAATGACTGTAATGGTTTTGATAGTAAAAAACCTGAGATTGTCATTTTCACTCTCAGGATGTTGTTAATAGAGTTGGCAAGTCCATAAGCAAATGGATATACTTGGTGGTGTCAAAGCTTTTGCTTATGGAACTTTAGGTTCTAATAGTGCCTTGTTTTATGAGGTAATAACAATTATAGTTTGCCATTCATTAACCTTAAAAAATATATTTCAACATATATGGCCTATTATTTCCTTTAGTTATCATCACTCTTGCTGTTTGGGGCTGGAGCGCCAGTTCCATCTTGTTGAGCCCACTGGCAAGAAAACAAGATTTGTGCATGCTGCACATATAGACATTTATATTACGTTTGGTACAGAGGAAAGAAAATAGGGGAGAGAGAAAATATATTAGAGATAGAAAAGTAGACTGATAGAAATGAAAGTATATCTTTTATTCGTTTGTGTAAAACTTATCTCTTCATTTTTCTTTCCAATTTGGAATAGAAAAAATATGTGGATCCTACTCAATATTTTTCACCTCACTTTTCTTTTCCTTCCATTTTTCCTTCCTACCAAACAACTCATTTTTCTCTTTTCTTTTCACTTTTCTCTTCAATATTTTTGTGAGCTCAGGCAGTGTTACTCCCAAGTCCAAACTGCTGCTTCGTATAATGCATTTCCTTTTTAATTATCTCATGTTGTCAAATAACATCATTGGAGATTGCATTTTAACTTTTGTAGCCATATGTTGATGAGCCTCAAAATTATGGTTTACAAGTGGTGGATTATGAAAAGTTGTTCAACATGACTTTAGCTGCTGATAACCATAGGCTACAGGCCTGTTCTTTTGTAGTTTTATTTAAATTTCCTTAGTAAAAATTATTAAAATAGTGGAAGTTCTTTCAGGTTTCCATTCATGTTGTAGGTGATAGAGCAAATGACAGGATCCTCGATATGTATGAATCCATAAATTCTAAAAATGGAATAAGGGATCGAAGATTCCGGGTAAGATTTTTTGCTCTAGAATACGGTAGAAAATGTGATATGATTGATTAAGGAAGAAAAAATTCTCTTTCTTATTTAGGCATATTACAATCTGGAAAAGTAGGAGCAAATCAAATTAAATCTATAGTTGTACATCCAGATATCTTGGAACAAAAGAAAATCTCTAAATTTACAAAATACAAAAAAATTAGGCAACAATCAGACCAGACTCTCTGATTTGATCAAGATTCTTAAAGTTACCATAATTTGAAACTCCAAGTAGCAATTAAGTATTGCAAAGTTTTAATATTGATATTTCTTTCCATGCTTATTTTTGCATGACTAGAGCTAATTTTCAGATTGAGCATGCCCAGCATCTTGCACCTGGGACTGCAGACCAGTTTGGTGAACTAGGGATTATTGCTTCAATGCAGGTTCATCACAATTCTCTGTTGCACTCTAGTAACATACTATAACATTTAAGGTTACAAGAAAGGAAATATCAACACCCATTGCCAATATTGTTATCTACTATTTGAGTTCGGGTTTCTTTTATTCAACTTTTAATTTTTAAAATTTATTGATTTTGTTTTAGTTTTTTCAAGGTGATTTTCCTTTTTGTTATTTGTTTTTATTTGGTGGTGGTAAGTTGCTAATGTATAGTAAGTGTTAGTCCAATCTTTAGTAAGATTTGGCTAGAGTTGTGAGTGTCTTTTAGATCATGTTTGGAAAGAATGATAGGAATGGAGTGTATAATGCTTATTAAGTGTTTAGGTTATGTAATTAGAGAGCATATAATGTGTTTATGTTATGTAATTAGAGAGCATATTAGAATTCACATAATGAGATAAATTAGTCTAAATGATAAATGTGGGATAAATTTATTCTAACCAATTCCCTATTCATTTATTCATCTTTTTTTTTCTTTTTCATAACTTATTATCTGTAAATGATCAACTCACTCATTTTTTTCGCTATTTTTTTCTTAATCCATACCTAGCGAGCCCTTGGAGTGTAAATTCGGGTCCCATCATTAAAACTTCAGTAATATTGAGTATTGATCTACAAAGATCATTTATATTGGTAGAAGTTACTTTTCTTCTATTTTATCTTTGTTTGCTTCACAAGAAGCAAACAGAACAGTAAAAGTATGTGGTGGCAGGGATAAATATACATATATAGGTTGCTGAGATTACAAGCATATTTTTAGGGCGAATATCCATGTCATGTTAGTGTCATTACTGGTCAGTTCATTTATTGATGATACTTTGCGTAATTCATGTTTAGGATGAATTTATAGAGAATGAGTTCCTTTGTATAGCAATATTTTCTCCACCTTGGCGTAGAATTGGTTGAACTTAATAATACTTTACGTTTGTTGAACCTATTTATATATTTGAGGTAATTTTATATGTCAAATGTTAACAGCCAGAGCACCTATTGTATGATTTTTTAGTACATAAATCTCTTTGAGAAGAAGATTATTTTCAATAGTTTTTTTACAAAAAGTTTTTTTTTTAAAAAAAAGCCATGGGAAATATTAAGTTGCACAATGGTTTTATCCAAATGAGCAGTAAAAATCAAACAAAAACTCTGTTCTATTTTGTTAAGTTTCAATTTTATCTTGCATTTATCTTCCAGAAACAAGAACATCAAAATTTGACTGAGGTTACTCATGATCATATCAATTATTAAAGAATGATTTCTTCAACATTTGAGTCCTTGTTGTTACTTTTACTGTTGTAATGTACTCCCTGATTAAGACTACTCATATACTTTTTTTGTCTTTTCCAATCTTTAATATGCAACATTGAGCCATTGATCTTATAAACAAGAAGAGCGAGAGAGAGAGAGAGAGAAATGTTTATAAAGCTATATTGTAAGAGAAAGTAGTTAAGTTAGATATTTCTGTTATGACGAGCAAGGTTAACTTTGTTAAGTCTTTTGTTATATAATTCTAACTTTGATAAATGTTTGGCTTGGAAAAGTGCCATTTTGATAAAATGTTTGGTTTGGAAAAGTTCCTAAACTCTGGCCACTAAGCAGCTTTTATATTTATAAGCCATATATGAACAATGCAGAATATGACCATAGACTATATTCTTGCAAAATATATATTGAGAGAAAAATTAATAATATGATAACCATATATACCCAAAAATTAATATATAAAAGATTTTTTTTACTTATTGTATCATTTAATTTTAATTTTGTATTAATCTTTAAGGTATTGATTATATTATTTAGGTTGTGGATCGAATTGGAAAGGAGCATTGCAAAGTTAATTAACTTGATTATTAATTGCAAGAGGTACGAAAGTATGTTCTCTTAACTCTTTTATTAATATCATACAAATGTTAGAGGAGTTTGAATATCTTAAATATTAATTCGTAGAGAAGCAGGTTCTGAGATTAAAATTGTGTGCTGCGGTGATAACGGAAGGTTGAAAACTTGAGTGTCTTAGAGAAGTAGGTTCTGGAAAATTTGTTTGTGTGTTGCGGTGATATAAGGAAGAAAACTTATTGTGTGTTGTTTGAATTTTTTTACTTGGTATTGATAGATGGTTAGGTAACCTTTATATGAGAAATGATGTCAGATTTTATCTAGAATTATGTATTATCTTCTTACAAATAAATTGTGTTTGCTTGAATTGGATTGATTATATTGATAGATATCTCGCCTGGGGTGTGATAGATAATTCGTCCTAACTATGTGATGCTTACTATAGGAGAAGGTGTTGGTTCAATAGTTGCATGGCCTTGTCAAAAGGTTATTCCAAGAGGTATTTATTTGGTTATTTGATTATAGAAATGCTTGTTCAACATTAACTAATATGCAATCCAAGATTTTGATAGTATTATTTGATTGATTTGATAGGGAAGATGAGAAAGACAAAATGATAATGGGGCCAATATTAATTAATATTATGCACCATTTAATTAAAGTTCTAAGGTCACTTGAGTATAGATAGTTGTAGTAATGTGTGTAATATAATAACTTGTTTATTATTCAAACTCAATTATTATAAATTTGGTTATGCGTCATGATATTATTGACTATTTTAGATGAATGATATGATATTTCATGACCTCATTAGTTTTTCTTTTATGTTTTATTTACCAGTTTCAACAAGTGAAGTGCAAAAGAAAATCTTATTTGAAAGGCTTTCATGTGCTGACATTTGGAAGATCATGAATTCCTATCTTTACTTTTGAATATGTAATTGTTTAAGACTATTTTGTTGACTATTGTGAGAATGTTTTGTTTATGTTAATTAGGCAGTGTTGAATATCTTAAGACTTTTGGATTGTTTTTTAGATAATCTTGAATGTATTTTGACACAATTATTTAGTTATATATGTTATGAACTATATAATTGGTACTCAAAAATATATTTGTACAATGTTAAGGGTGTCTTAAGTATATTAAATGAAGCGGGTTTGAATTAAAGCAATAAAAAATAATTATAATGTATAGGTTTATATAATAATAATTCAAGCTTATCCAAATATAAGAATAATACAAAAAATGTGTTATTGTATCTTTTACAATAACACTAGTTTATAAGCATAAAATTATGTTATGCAAACTATTTTCTATAATGTAGAAAGTGTGTTATTATAAAGTGTATCATAACACTACTTTATAAGTACAAAAAAGTGTTATATAATCTATTTATAAATAGCATAATGAAATACTTATCTAACTATTAAAATAAGACAACAAAAGTGTTATCGTAAGCTATACCATAACACATGTCTATAACTATGAAAAAGTGTTATACAAAGTGCTCCGACCTACAATAACACTGCTTTCCTTAACACATCAAAAAGTGTTATGGTATATATTTGATAATACTTTTTCGGTCTTCTTGAAAATATTTTTTCTTGTAGTGCCATGTTGCGACTCTAATTCTATTTTTTTTCAAAACTTTACCATTTTAAGTCTGACCTTCATCAAAACTTCTTCTATCTCTTCCTTGATGCCAATTTGACTAGAACAACCACCAAAAGTTCCATTTTCCACCATTTCTTCTTCTTTCATCGTTTATCTCATAATTCATAGCACCATCCTATAAAAAAGAAAAACACAAGCGTAATATTTCACAAAACAAAAAAAAGACTAAAGATTATCACAAAAACACATCCTAAAACAACACTAAAATGGAGGTATCTAAGTGCGTACCTGCTCCGATTGCCACCAAACTTTGGGGTTGCTGTCATCGTCGGTTGGGGAAGCTACAGAGGCATCACGTGTCAAAAATGGTGGTCGGCGGTGGTTGGGTCTGGTGAATGTCGTGACTTGCCGAATAGAGAAGAAGATGATGATGATGATGATGATGATGATGATGATGATGATGATGATGATGATGATGAAGAAGAAGAAGAAGAAGAAGAAGAAGAAGAAGAAGAAAGAAAGAAAGAAAGAAAAGAAGGAAAAAGAAAAGAAAGAGGAAGATGAGGATGGAGTCGAGGAGAGAGAGGGAAAAAAATTAATAATATTTTTTGTTTTTTTTCAGTCTTTACATTCTTCCCTCATTAAAGAAATTTCGTCCCAAAATTTTGAAAGTACAACCTCAAGCTAAAATTCAACAAATGAGAAACTTCTCTTACATCTTCGACTCTAACTCCCTAGTAGTCTCGTCTTCTCTACAGTTCTATCATAAGACCTTGACTACTAGAATCTCTCTATTCCTTAGCACCTTTTACTCTCTCGCCAAGATTCTGATAGGTTGTTCTTCATATGCCACGTTCTCTTGAAGAGGGATAGCCTCACACTCAATGATGTGCGATGGGTCTGGAGTATACTTTCTCGGCATCGATACATGGAACACATTGTGAACATGCTTCAACAGTGTTGGTAAGCTCAATCGATAAGCGACCTCCCCAACCCTCTCGATAACCTCGAAAGTTCCAATATAGCTTGGGGATAGCTTACCCTTCTCTCCAAATCTCATCACACCATGCATAGGAGTAACTTCAAGAAGACATAGTCACCAACCTCAAACTCAACTTCTCATCGGTGGAGATTGGCATAACTCTTCTAACGACTTTGAACAACCTTATGTCTCTCTTGGATGTCTTTGATCTTCTTAGTGGTACTAGCGATAATTTGAGGTCCAATTGTGACATGCTCATATGGTTTTGCCCAGCACAAAGGTGATCTGCATGGTCTCCAATATAAGGCCTCATAAGGAGCCATGTCTATACTAGCCTGGTAGCCATTATTATAAGTGAATTTCACCAATGAAAAGTGTTCTCCCCAGCCACCCCCAAAATCCAAAATACGAAGAACGAAGCATGTCCTCCAAAGTTTGGATAGTCCTCTCAGATTGTCCATTTGTCTGAGGGTGGTGAACGGTGCTCAAGTTAAGTTCAGTTCCTAAATATTTTTTCAATGCTCACCAAAACCTTGATGTAAATCGAGGATCTCAATTAGGAACAATGCTGGAAGGGAACCTTATCCACATAAAGTCGAGCTAGTCCTGAAACCTTATAATCGTTCCTAATTCGAATGAAATGAGCAGATTTGGTTAAATGATCGACAATCACCCGGATAGTGTCATGCTTTAATGGCATTAATGGTAATTTCGTCACAAAGTCCATGATCTTGTCCCACTTCCATTATGATATAGGTAAAGGTTGAAGCAACCCTGAAGGTATCTGGTGCTCAACTTTAACCTACTGGCAAACCATACACTTATTTACAAAGTTAGCCACGTCCATCTTCATACCTTCCCACCAGTATTGTCTTTTCAAGTTTTGGTACATCTTTGTGCTTCCAGGATGTAAAAAAAATTTAGACCTATGAGCCTCAATCATAACAGACTCTCTAAGATCAAAGATATTTTCAACGACCAATAATCTTCCCTTATGGTATAAGAATCCTTCGACATTTACTGTCCATCCATCTAACTGCTCACATTTTTTTATTCAATTCTAGATAAGTCTCAATTTCTCATCGTTCCATTGACATTGCATAACTTGCTGAAGTAGCACTGGCGTAACAACTACATTTGAAACACAAGCAATCTATTTTCCTTCATAGTACTCTAATTCATAATCACCCACCGTGATCGTTCTTTTCCAATCGTCAAGAGCCAAACAAGCCAAAGTGCCATGAGATTTTCTACTTAATGCATCAGCGACCACATTTTCTTTTCTAGGATGATATTGAAAAGTGAAATCATAATCTTCCATGTACTTGACCTGTAATGACCCAATTTTCCTAATAAGGCTTATGGCCTTGATTAGGGGATGACGGAAAATTTTGGGATTATGTGATTATATGATATTTATGTGTATCATTATGTGATTATGTGAGTTATATCACAATATGACTTTATATGCATGTTTAGGTGTATTAAATATGCAAGTGGACCCATTTTTGTTTAATTGTGTAATTTTCATAATTTGGCTCGTTTTGGGAATATTTGGCATATATGTGGTATGTGTGTAGTACTTCATTATTATTTGGTTATGCTTGGGTTACCCAACATGAGACGATCCTAGGAGACAAGCTACTGGGAAAGTCACAACGGGATCCATACTTGACTCGGAGTGAGTCAAAGGGTATTTAGCACATTACAGGGATATTGGGTAATGGGAATAAAAATTTGGTGATAAATTGGGAGTTAGTGAGATCAGGGGGATATTATTGGAATTTTGACTATTTTACCCCGGGGGAGTTTTTGGGACCCCTAGCATTAGGATTTGCTTGAAGTTACTTAAGCTTGAAGTAACCTGTCAGAATTATAAAAGAACGTTCTATCTTCCTCTCATTCCCTTTTCGACATCCGATCACATTTTCGAAGGAAACTCGAGTTTTAGGACTCAGATTCAACCAAGGATCGAGGCATAGCAATTCTAGGGAAGATTAGAAGCTTATTAGCCAGAGGATTTAGTTGGGAAACGACTCAATCGGAGGTAATCCAAGTTTTAAGTTCTAAGTTTTTAAAGTTTTTAAGCTTTGATTGGCTTTTATGTTTTGATGAGTTTTGAATGAATTGAAAGCTTGGATTTTATTGGTTTTTGATAACTGGGATGCTTGGGAACTTTGATTTTGGGATTTGGATAGGTTTTTGGAGGACTTTAAGTGGGAAAAACGTAGGAAATGGCTGGTTTCGTGGTCAAGTCGCGACCTTGTTCTAGCAAGTCACGACTTGGATGATGTCAGGAGCCAGGAGGGCTCTGCCTGGGGGTGCGCCGTGTCATGGGCCGCCAACTTCGATACTCGAATTGACGGAACGTGCAGCACTTGTTAGCGGTCTTAACTAGCAAGTCAGCCTAGAATTCACACCTGCGGCAAGCAAACTCAATGGTTAGCCACGTTACAAGTCTCACACAAGTAAGGGCAATTATGAAGCGGGAGCAAGCACGAGGCAAGCAATCCAGAGACAACATCCCACACAACAATCAGAGCATACAACACAGTCAAGTGGCACGCAATGGCCCAACGAAGGCAACAAACAAGCAATACATAGACCGTAAAGAAAGCATACACAAAGGGACATGGCAAAGCATCGTTTTATTCATATAAGGCCTTGATAGGGCAAAGAAGTACACAGCTTAAGCCCTTATCTGCTGGTGGCCATGGTGCTTCCTTAAGTCATCAGGACACCCCCCCCCCCAAGGAGCTTTCTAAGGAAATGAAGTCTTCCCAGGAACATATATGATTTTTGTCTGGGAGACATATGCATAATTACGAAAGTGCCATCCCCTACCCATGAGGTTACTTGGTGCAAGACTTGACTAATGATCAAGCACCAAGGCATGCTCATCTATACAAAATGGCCCCTGGAGGTGTGTCATGATGCAGCATGTCACACTCTCCCCCACTTAAATCTCCGGCGTCCTCGACGAACTTGCCCCTTGCTGATCTTCAATCTTCTGCGTATGCTTGTGCAAGTCCTCCGCCCTTTCCCAGCAAATTTCTTCATCTCCGAGCCCTTTCCACTTCACCAAAAATTCTTTCTTCTTCTTTCTGTCCACGACCACGGTCCTCTCTGCTAGGATTTCTTCAGGTTGTCTGCTACTTCGTGGCTTGACGCTGACTCCTTCTCTAGTAGACTGGTTGCGCGCTGGATCTTCTGGATCTTCGTGATACAGTTTGAGGTTGCTGACGTGCAAGACCGGGTGTATCTTCATCCATTCTGGTAAGCTGACTTTGTAGGAGGTCAGACCCACTTTCGAGATGACTGGAACATGACCCTCGTATTTGCGGACGAGTTTGATGTCCTTATTCCCTCAGAATCTCAGTTGTTCAGGCCTCAGCTTGATCATCACTAAGTCACCTGCTTTGAATTCCAGCGGTCGTCTCTTCTGATCTGCCCACTTCTTCATTCTCTTTGATGCCTTCTCCAAGTAGGCTCGGGAAATCTCGGTGGTTTTCTTCCAGTATTTCGTGAAATTAAAGGCTCTCGGATTTCTTTCGCGATACTCATCCACTGTGTGGGGTAACAGCGGTTGCTGACCATTAACAACTTCAAAAGCACTCTTGTTTGATGAAGAACTCTTCTGAGAGTTGAAACAAAATTAAGCTACGTCTAGTAGTTGCAGCCAATTCTTTTGGTTGGCACTGACAAAATGCCGCAAGTACTCTTCTAGCATCCCATTGAATCTTTCCGTTTGTCCGTCTGTTTGAGGATGGTAGCTCGAGGAAATATTTAGTTGTGACCCCAAAAGGTTGAATAACTCTGACCAAAAGGTCCCTGTGAATCTTCCATCACGGTCACTAACTATATTTCGGGGTACTCCCCAATACTTAACTACATACTTGAAGAAAAGTCTTGCTGTCTCTTCTGCCGAGCAATATTTCGACACCGGTATGAAGGTTGCATACTTTGAAAATCTGTCCACGATCACTAAGATTGTACTCAAGTCTCCCATCTTCGGTAAACTAGTAATGAAGTCAAGCGACACACTCTCCCATGGTCGGCTTGGGACTAACAAAGGTTCCAACAACCCTGGCATCTTGTGTCTCTCCACTTTGTCTTGCTGGCAGGTGAGACAGGTTCTGGTATACTCCACGATATCGTCGCGCATTTGATGCCAGTAGTACCCCTGCTTCAATAGGACATCAGTTCTCTGCCACCCTGGATGACCCGCCGACAAGGTGCCATGACACTCACTCATTAGTGTCCTCCACAAATCTCCTATCTTTGGAACATATATGCGGCCACCCTTGGCGCACAAAAGATCGTCTTCTACCCAAAATGGACAAGGCTTCCCCTCTTTTGTGAGATTCATGATGGTCTTCACCACCGGGTCTTTCACCAGGTTCTCCTTAATGCGCTCTCGGAGTGGAGTGGTCACCATGCTAGCTGACATATTTGCTAGCAATTTTAGAGCCGCTAACTCAGTTTTGCGACTCAGAGCATCAGCTGCCTGGTTTAGACGGTCCGCCTTGTGTTCGAAATGAAAGTCGAATTGTGCTATGAACTCCTGCCATCGTGCTTGTTTAGGGGTAAGCTTTGGCTGGGTGAGGAAATGACTCACCGCGACATTATCTATTTTCACCACAAACTTCGACCCCAACAAGTAGTGCCTCCACACTCGTAAACAATGAATTACTACGAGAAGCTCCTTCTCTTGTGCAGTGTACCGCCTCTCTACCTCCGTGAGTTTGTGGCTTTCATAAGCTATGGGATGGCCCTCTTGTACAAGCACTCCTCCCAAGGAAAAATCAGACGCGTTTGTCTGCACTTCAAAGGGCCTACCAACATCTGGTAAGGCTAGGACAGGATCTCGCAGCATGGCTTCCTTCAGACTCTTAAATGCTTCGACACACCTATCGGTCCACGTCCAAGTTACACCCTTCTTCAACAACTTGGTTAAGGGTGTCGCCCTCCACAAATCTTCGATAATAGTTGGCTAAACCAAGGAAAGATCATAATTCCTTCAAATTGGTGGGGGCCTTCCAGTCTTGAATGGCCCGCACCTTCTCTAGATCCATGCGGATCCGACCACATTCTACTATGTGGCCTAGGAACTTGATTCTCTCTTGTGCGAAGGAGCACTTTTCTCGCTTCACATAGAGTTGGTTCTCTCTCAATTTCTGAAGCACTTGAGATAAGTGTTGTTGATGTTCTTCTATTGTGGAGCTATAGACCACAATGTCATCCAAGTAGACTACAACGAACTTGTCTAGGTATTCCTGGAAAACTTGGTTCATCATTGTACAGAATGTGGCTGGTGCGTTTGTCAACCCAAACGGCATGACACGGAACTCGCATGCTCCATATCGAGTCACACACGTTGTCTTCGGCTCATCCTCTTCTGCTATCCGCACTTGATAGTAGCCTGATCTCAAGTCCAGCTTCGTAAAGAATTTTGTTCCACTCAACTGGTCGAATAAGTCGGCGATCAAGGGGATGGGGTACGTATTACGCAATGTCACCTTATTGAGAGCCCGATAATCAATACATAGTCTCAAGCTCCCGTCGTGCTTCTTCTGAAATAGCACGGGTGCACCATATGGTGCCTTCGATGGTCTGATGAAGCCTGCCTCTAGTAAATCCTTCAACTGCTTCCTCAGTTCTGCTAGTTCAGGGGGTGCCATCCTATAGGTCGCCTTTGCAGGTGGTTTGGCTCCCGGCACCAGCTCAATCTGGTGATCAATCCCTCTTTTAGGTGGTAAGGCTCTGGGGAGTTAATCCGGCATAACATCCCCATACTTCTCCAAGACCATTCGAATTTCTGGTGGGATGACTTCATCCACCGTATCCTCATATACTGTGGGTAGGATAATATACGTGGGCTCTTGTCTTCTCACGCCTTTCTTCAATTGTAAGGATGACAGCAGCTTGGTTTCTGGGGGCTGCTCTACTTTAGCAGGCACCACTACAGGTGTCTCCCCCATTATGAGTAAGCTTCTCGTAGATGGGATGGGAATGGCTCCCTTTTCCGTAAGGAAGTCCATACCCAATATCACATCAAAGTTGTCCATTCGCACGACCACCAAGTCAGTCTACCCCTCCCACGAGCCGATCTTCATGTTCACCTTTTTAACCACGCCGGTTGTGGCCAAGGCTTCTGAGTTAACCACTTTCATGCGGCCATGGTCCTTCTCCCATTTCAGTCCCAGGCGTTTAGCTTCGATCTCTGAAATGAAGTTGTGAGTGGCGCCCATGTCGATCATCACACTTCTGGCCATTTTATCGTTTAGAGTGGCGTCCACATACATTAGTCCCTTTCCAAGGGTCTTCTTCACTTGCACACCGTGTTTCTTGAGAGCATTCATCATTCGGAGGGCACCCATGTGTGTATACTCCTCCTCCTCCTCTTCATTGGTTTGTTCCACTTGAGAAAATGACGCCTGGAGGGCACTCATCTTGGATTTGTGAGGACACTCTATCGAATTATGAGGCCCGGTACAGATCCAACATGTAAGAGGCTTCTTGAACGGGGGGTTACTACCTTTGCTAGGAGAGTTAGACTCCACGCTCCTTTTCTCTCCTCCCCCACTCTTGCTTTGCCAAGACTTCCCAAAATTTTTACTCCCAACATTACTTCCACTAGTCGACGGATTGGTCTTCTTGGATTGAATGTTCCCTGATGAGTAATCAGTCAGTCGTTCGACAACAGCTTGAGCAGTGGCAGGTCAACCACTCGTTGTCTCTCGAGCTCTAGCTTTGCCCAAGGCTCCAGACCTTCTAAGAACGCGAAGAGTTTTTCCACTTCGGACATGTCTTTGATATCCAACATCAACCTGGAGAATTTCTTCACATATTCTCGGATTGTTCCGGTGTGCTTCAGCTCTCTCAAATGGCGTCGAG
Source organism: Humulus lupulus (assembly GCF_963169125.1). Lineage (NCBI taxonomy): Eukaryota > Viridiplantae > Streptophyta > Magnoliopsida > Rosales > Cannabaceae > Humulus > Humulus lupulus. The sequence goes on along the minus strand of NC_084796.1, from coordinate 52,602,927 downwards.
CTATGTAGGCAACATTCTCAGGGAGAAACTGCGTCTTCAACTCTCTCTTCAGATCTTCCCACGTTGTTATGGTGCATCTGCCATTCTGAATATCATCGTACTTTGTCCTCCACCACACTTTGGCATCTGCAGACAAGTACATCGTTGCCATGGCAACCTTGCCATCTTCTGATTTAGCTCTCATGACTTTGAAGTAATGCTCCATATCAAAGAGGAAGTTCTCTAAGTCCTTCGCGTGTCTAGCCCCACCGTAGGGCCTCGGTTCAGGGGCTTGCATGCATGCATGAATAGGGTTATTATTGCTAGGCATGCCTATTATGATTCAGTGGCATATTATTACCTGTTTATGAGCATATTGAGTTTTCTTGCTGAGCTTCGGCTCCCGGGTGCTATGTGGTGCAGGTAAAGGCAAAAGAAAGCTAGACCATCCTTGAGTTGGAGAGCTTAGGTGAAGATGTGTACACATGCGACTTCTCGACCACCATGACCGAGGGTTTAAAGAGGAACTAGGGTTTAACCCTATTTTGCCGCTTAGGTCGGGTGGTTGTAAATATTTTATTGTAATTAACCTTTAAAATATATTTTGGGATCGCAATGTATACAGTAAACATTTTAGTGAAACGTTATATCTTTAAGCAAAAATTTCAAACCTAAAATGTTAATCACATTTAGTTACACGATTATGGCCAAATGACTCGGTTAGGGAGTTTAGCACTATTTAAAATGCACAACGTAATAGTCCCTGGGTAGTAGGGCGTTACACGACCCATCTTCTTTGCCTCAAATTCAAGTCTCTTTGAGTAAAGAGATACTTTAAACTCTTATGATCATAATATAATTCAAACTTTGCCCCATATAAGTAACATCTCCAAATTTTCAAGGCAAAAATTATTGTTGCAAGATCCAAGTCATGTGTAGGGCAGTTCTTCTCATGTGGCTATAATTGGTGTGAAGCATAGGCAACAACCTTGCCATTTTGCATGAGAAATCCTTCTAAACCTGTACCAAAAGCATCAGTGAATACCATATATGGTTCATCACTATTAGGCACAGTGAGAACAGACGTCATAGTCAATCATTGCCTAAGTTCTCTGAAAGCTTCTTCACTACTGTCATCCCACACTAACTTTAAATCCTTTCTTGTTAGCTTTTTCAAAGGCATAGAAATTCGTGAAAAATTATCCACAAAGTGATGATAATAACCTGCTAACCCAAGAAAACTTCGAACCTCAATAATGTTCTTTGGTCTTTCCCACTGCAAGATAGAATCTATCTTTTCAAGATCCATAGTAATGCCTTCTTGAGATATTACATGCCCTAAAAATTTGACCCCTGTCATGCAGAAGTCACATTTATCTTTCTTAGCATATAATTGATGGTCTCTCAAGATTTGTAACACAATTGTTAAGTGTTCTACATGGTCGTCAGGTGTCTTGGAATACACCAAAATGTCATCAATAAAAACAACCACAAACTTATCCAAATAGGGTCTGAATATTATATTCATAAGGTCCATAAATGTTGCAGGCGCATTTGTCAATCCAAATGCATCACCAAAAACTCAAAGTGTGCATAACGCATTCTGAAAGCAGTTTTAGGAATATCCTCTTCCTTAATCCTCAATTGATGATAGTTTGACCTCAAATCAATCTTCGAAAAAAACTTTGAACCTCCAAGCTGATCAAACAACTCATCTATCCTTGGCAAAGGATACTTGTTCTTAATTGTCATTTGATTCAATTTCCTATAATCGACGCACAGTCGCAATGATCCATCAGCTTTCTTGGCAAACAAGACTGGAGCTCCCCATGGGGAAGTACTATTCCTGATGTAATATTTATCCATTAGCTCACCCAATTGCTTTTTTTTCAATGTAGCCAACTCTGCAGATGCCATGCGATAAGGTATAGTGGAAACTGGTTGAATCCTGGGAATCAAATCAATGCAAAACTTGATCTCTCTATCAGGTGGTAGTCCTGGGAAATCTTCAGGAAACACATCTGGAAAACCACTAACCACAGATATCCAAGGAAACTTGTCTAGAGGCCTATACTCATCCTCAATTGCAAACAGACTCCCATAACACTCTGAGTTTCTTTTCCCACCTAAACATGCCTTAAGGATAGGATTTTGCCTTATTGCATTCATGTTTGCTCGATATACAATGAAATCTCCACTTGGAGTTAAAAGAGTCAACCTTTTGTGTGAGAAATCTAGAATGGATTGGTACTTAGACAACCAATCCATGCCAAGAATCACATCAAATTGTCTCATCGGTAACACTATCAGGTTTCCTAACAACTTATGTCATTCAAATACAATACAAACTGATTTACAGATGGTGGATACCTCACCATGCCCTCCCATAGGTACACTCAACTGCAATGTAGGACTAAAAGTTTCTCAACTCAAACCCAACATGCTAGAAAACATTAATGATATACAAGAATGTGATGCACCAGAATCAGATAATGTATGAGCCTAAGAGTGTGAGGTAAGAATTATGCCATCCACAACTCCTTGGCCTGTTCCTCCTTGCACATCATTACCACCAAGAGCATAGGCTTGACCAGAGGCTTTTCCTTCTTCTTGGTCAGATTTCTTTTTCCAACATTTTTCCTTATAATGAACTTTAGCTCACAAGGCTAACATCACACACTCGTTCATGTCTGTAAAGGTTATGGTAATGGTTTCATCAAGTGTTGTAGTCCTCAATCGAGTCATGAACTTTTCAATCAAAAGAAACTGATCAACGATACCAACATAAACATAGAAGGTCAACTCTACAAACTATATGTAGAATTCATTCACTCACATCCATCATTATCTAGTCATTCTTTGATCTCATCAACCTATCATTGATCTTAAGTTATCAAATGATCCAATCAAGTCCTCCTATGAGATGGATTAAAATGTTTTTCTTTGAAAACTCTTCTCAAAATTTCCTCAAGTCATCCCATTAGTTCCTCTCATCCTACTTAAGGCTTCCTACCAATCTGGTGCACTCATTTCCAACTTGGACACATTAAAATTAACATGATACTCTTCAGGTATTTCCATAATGTTTAAACTCTTCTTTATCTACCTCAACCATCTTTCAGCCACCATGGAATCTTGTCCACCTTTAGACTTAGGCATTTGAATCCGATGGAAAATCTGGAAGTGATGGCTCTGTCGGGCAACTGAATCCATCTGTTGGGCAGGAATTCCTCTTAAAGCCTCAGGAATGGCATTCATAAGCAATGCAACTGGCAGAGAGGGAACCTCAGTCTCAGGGACATCAACAGCAAGCCTTCTCCTTGTTGTCATTCCTTTCGGAGGCATTTTCTCAGGTCAGTAAATCAAAAGCTAAGTAATTAGTGAGGAATGGATGTTATCTATATACATACGCCTTTATACATCAAAATACTTTATTTTAAAATAAATTTAATCTATTTGGTGACGCACTCTGAGGTGTTGAAACCCAGTGCTCCGATACCATTTTTCTGTCATGACCTGAGCCTTAGGCTGTGGCAGATTTGTAATATTATAACTTGGGTGGTCAAAGGTCAAACTTTGACCCTTGTTGGAAAATAGTCTATATAAATGATCATTTAGTTTATATTAAATAGTACTATAATTATAAGTCAAAATAATGGAACAACTCCTATAATTATATATAAAAATATAAGTAATAAAAGCATGATCATTTATCATTATACATAGAACAACAATATCCCCACAATTATCATTAATAAAACCCCTGCATGGTTAGCATTAAAAACAAAACATACATCACCATGTATAAACCAAAATAGAGAGAAACCACAAATAATCATAAGAGCATAGTTACATGTACACATCACATCATCCACTAGTGTAGAGACCCAGAATATTTACTTAACTAGCTAGATAGTAGTAGTAGTAGTAGTAGTAGTAGTAGTAGTTAGTATTAGTTTGTAGTATGTTAGATTCCGTGGATTTTTATTCAAGTCGGGACTTAGTTGGAAACTCATAGCAATAGTTATGAATTTTATAAGTTTAACCTATAGTTTAAGAATATTAATTATAACATAAGGTTTGATTAATATTGCTGGTCCTAGGTGTATTATTTATTATAACCTAAGGTTTAGATGAAGCCAATAAGAATATGACATTTGTCATAAGCATGATTATTAGGTAATTAGAGTTTGTTATTTTATGGTTAGTTAAGATAATTGTGGATTAGGTTGTTATTTAGATAATTAAATAGATTTTCCCGTAACTTTAGGGTACTGTAACTTCCGACCAATTTTTGATCTAGTTATATTATGAATTTTGAAAAATAGTATTTCTATAAAGTTGTAGATAATTGAATTAGATTTCTAACAGTATAAAGATGGTCTAAATCGGAGTCATACAGATCCAGTTATGTTGATTTTACTATAGGTAAGTTTAGAGTTACGAGATTTAGGAAGTTAGAAGTTAGGATTCTATTTTTCTTATTTGTGTTTTTAATTTTTAAAACAAGCTTTGACTCCTTAGACTTCCCTCTGAATGATTTGACCGAGTCCTAAGCCTTTGACTGAAGAATATTCAAATATTTGCAATTAAATTCATTATTTTTATTCAAATCCAAAAAGAAGATCTTTATTACTAGAACTATATAAATAGGACTTAAATACCAACCCTTCCATTCACTCTTCAGTTGTGATCAGACTCCAAGGTGCTAGTACTACCATAGAGTGAAAAACACTTGGGTTGGGAAAAAGCTTTGAGATTCTTAAGCTTTATAAAATACTTGGGATGTGAGGTTTAGTGTACTTCGGTATTGGAGTTAGACCAATCCATAAGGTCAACTAAGGTACTCTTATTCTTTAAGTTCAATCCTTTAAAACTGTTTAGTTTTCTTAGTTTCTTTTATTCAGATCTTAACTTTCATTATTGGTTCTTGATTAGGTTCTTGAAACTTAAGTTCTTTCTTGGTAAGTTTCTTCTTGATGGTTTAGTTCCACAGTCATTCTTTATTCTTTAGAAATACTCACCATTTGTATTGTTGGTTTTAGGAGTGTTCCAAATCCCGTCTTTGTTCTCAAAAATCCCAGTGTTGGTAAGGAAAATAGGATAGATTTTATGTGCCTATATGTTATGTTATGTTTATGTTATGTTATGTTATGATATGTTATGCTATGATATGTATATGTATGATATGTTTTAGTTCTTGGGTATATGTTTTGTTTAGATAACAAGCATATAATTTGTTTAGATAACAAATAAATTGTTAAGATAACAAGTCCCAATAGTATATTCCTTGGGCATATGATTTGTTTAGATAACAAGCCCCATAAATTTATATGACTTGTTTAGATAACTAGCCCTGTAGAATTATGGGCATATGATTGCCTAGCTAGCAAGCCCCAAGATGTATGATGGCCATTGTAATAGATGTTTTTGTAGCCATATGTTTTATAGTGTATGCTTATGATATATGATATATGTTTTAGATAGTCTTATGTTCTTTTATAGTATTTGATGTAGTCTTATGCTTATGTTTACGATGTATGTTTTTTTTTTTAGTAGATTTTCCTTACTACGCATTAGGCTCATTCTTTTATTTTAGTGTGATGCAGGAAAATGATTATGGAGGCAGAAGGATTCTTGGTAGCATTGCATGTGTGTTGAGGATGAATGGAATGGATGGGCTGCATGTCGATCGAGGATGACGTTTATTTTAGTCTTTTGAAATATGTCTATTTTGTAATTCCGCATTCAACTTTTTTTTAACTTGTTTTTAAAGCTATATTTATGTTTTGTAAACAATGGGATCCCATACCATATCACGTTTTATTTTACATTTTTAATAAAGACATGCTATTTCTTATATTTTGGGTTTTCAATAAATGCATGTTATTTCTTATGTTTGTATCGAAATAGTAGCTATGTCTAGTAGTTTTAATAGTCCAAGGTCTTAGAAATAGTTGGGTCATTACTGTTGGTATCAGAGCAACTGTCCATTTACATGAAGTTCTCCTTGATACACACGCTCAAGCTCCGATTCTAACCACCAATGTAAGTGTTTATGTTATAGTTGTTATGATTATGTGTATTATCCCTTATATTTTCAGTTAAGAATATTTATAAATTAGTTTATTTTTTTCGTTATTTATTTTATTTATTATCTTTGCATTTATGATTGTATATAGTGAAAACATTTTTCCAAATAAATATCATTGTTATTTTTTAATGACATGTATGAGTTTGATTTTCTTTTACAATCATAATAAATAATAAATTTAATGAATAATGACCAAGTTCGGTGAGGGTGGATACGAATCAATGAACCGGGTTCTAAATTGAGAGTTAAGGGGCCATAGTAGTGGGAACGATTTTACTGATCCCAGCCCTCCCTCAATATGGTTAACTTTGGAACAACGATGAGTTTCAAGCCTGAGAATTAAGTCATATAGGATGATCAGAAACAGACTTAGAAAATGATAAAGATGGCTTATTTTTTTAAGGTTTAGAAACACACCCTAATTACAAAGAAGGCTTATATAATTCTTTTCATAAGTAGTCATAATTAATAGGTCCAAGTTATGTTTTCTTAGAATAAGTTTTGCCTTAGAGCCTATTAGGGTAAGTTCTAATATGTTTTCTCGAATATTAGAATTTTGCTGATGATGTCGCTTAGAAGGTTTGCACGCACAAACGCTAATGCCTCCAACACCGCTCCTGAGAGCAATGAAGCCCCTCCAGTTCGCAGAAGGTTAGTGCGTTCTACCACCAACCGAAGCACACCGCAGCCGCTGCCAGTTGACAACACTGCAGAAATTGCAAGACTACGACAACAAGTGGAGGAATTACTAGAGGAACAACAACAATAGACTCAGCCTCCACCTCCGCCGCAACCACAGCCTCAGCAAATGGCTCAAGTACCCCATCAAGTAGGTCCTTATGGGGGATGGCCAATGGCGAACCATGCGCCATACCCAGCTCAGCACATGGAGCCAATCTATGAGAGGTTTCGTAAGCAACACGTTCCAAACTTTGAAGGGACAACAGACCCCTTCGAGGCAGAAGAATGGCTCAGAAATGTAGAGTCGATCCTACCGCATATGAATCTCGGCAACACAGACCGCATATCCTGCATTTCGTCTCTGCGTAAGAAGGATGCTAGAATATGGTGGGACTTAGTTCAGCAGACTAACGATGTCGCCACCATGACATGGACAAGATTTGTGGAGCTGTTCCACAAGAAGTATTACAACTTGGCAGTCATCGCTACAAGGTTCGAGGAGTTCACTATTTTGAAGCAGGGCAACTTGACGATAGTAGAATATGCTTGGCAGTTCGACAGATTAGCCAAGTTTGCACCAGAGATGGTTCCAACTGACTTTCTGAGGGTGACCAAGTTCGTTAGAGGACTTAGACCAAAGATTGAGCTAGAAGTTAAGCTAGCAAACCCAGGAAATACTACCTATGCCGATGTTCTAGAAACGGCAATAGAAGTAGAAAGGCTTCAGGCAAATGTTAGTAAGGAGAAGGCTAGTAAGCCTGAGCCTAAACAGCAGGGTCAACCTCAGAATGGTCGGAACAACCACAACAACAGCCGTCAGCATAGCAATAGTAATAGTAATGGTCAGAAGAGAAGGCATCCAGATGATAAGCTGGCCAATGGTGATAAAAGAGCACGAACAAACAATGGAGGCAATAAGTCAGGTTATGTAGAATACCCGCAATGATCTAAGTGCCAAAAGAAACATCTTGGGGAATGCCATGCAAACATCAAGGGATGCTTCAACTGTGTTCAGGAAGGTCACCGAAAGCGGCAGTGTCCTCAGCTCAAGCAAGAGGAGAAAATGGACAATACAATGGTTCCTGCTAGGGTATTTGCTTTAACCCAAGGAGAAGGTGATGCTTGTAACGACCCGGATTTTCAAGACTCGATAATGCGGAAATATAAATGTTTTCATTTAACAAAATGTCTCAAAAACCCATAGAAAAAAAAACTTTTTAAAAAGTCGTATGGCCATACTTAACATTTAATTACAAACATGTTTTATAAAGATTAGAGTGAGCCTAGTTTAGGAAAATTACACAACATTTCCAAAAATAAAAAGGCTTCCCAAAAGGTCGGTCCACATGTACATTTGCAAGGAAGACTCCAGCGCTCACTGCTCTGCCTTGCCCTTGCACTGACCTACAACATGAAACAACTAGGTAAGCGAAAACGCTTAGTAAGATCAACTTTCAAAAAAAGCATGTAGAGAATTAGGGTTCCGGACCCATCCGGACCCTAAACAATCAATTTCAAGAACGCTAAAGCGTCCTGGCAAACTTATGGTCATGCCTGATAACCAATGATAAATTAATTCGTAACTAGATAAAAATCCTGCACTCAGAAAATCCCAGAACAAGCAGATATATTATATCACAACTATATCTTACCAACAATTATATCCCTGCACTCAGAAAATCCCAGAGCAAGCAGATATATTATATCACAACTATATCTTATCAACAATTATATCCCTACACTCAGAAAATCCCAGAGCAAGCAGATATATTATATCTCAACTATATCTTATCAACAATTATATCCCTGCACTCAGAAAAATCCCAGAACAAGCAGATATATTATATCACAACTATATCTTATCAACAATTATATCCCTACACTCAGAAAATCCCAGAGCAAGCAGATATATTATATCACAACTATATCTTATCAACAATTATATCCCTACACTCAGAAAATCCCAGAGCAAGCAGATATATTATATCTCAACTATATCTTATCAACAATTATATCCCTGCACTCAGAAAAATCCCAGAACAAGCAGATATATTATATCACAACTATATCTTATCAACAATTATATCCCTACACTCAGAAAATCCCAGAGCAAGCAGATATATTATATCACAACTATATCTTATCAACAATTATATCCCTACACTCAGAAAATCCCAGAGCAAGCAGATATATTATATCTCAACTATATCTTATCAACAATTATATCCCTGCACTCAGAAAAATCCCAGAACAAGCAGATATATTATATCACAACTATATCTTATCAACAATTATATCCCTACACTCAGAAAATCCCAGAGCAAGCAGATATATTATACCACCATATAATTCGAGACCAACGCTCGATAATTTCCAACAATTCAGGCGTAACTTGCCCTCCAACATAATTTCTAATCTGTAAAAGAGAACCGAGTCTCCACACTAAGATCTAGCCAATAAATATCCTCAACAATGGTAACTATCATGTTACCTAGGGCATCGCGATCTATCCAAGAGTGTAATCCAATTTACACGGTTTTACGGAGACTTCTATGTTAATCAGTGGTGCTGGTGAGCAGCTACCCCTAGGGTGTTCAACCTCACTCAATCTTGGCAACCCCTAGTATTTCTAGGCACTCTCACGGAATGGCCAATATTCACGGCTGCTATCCGGGAATAACTTATCAGAGCACTTGCTCGGATTCTAACCGTCCAATGATTAAGTAAGCATGAGGGCCCCTAGGTCCCATTTATCTTGGCGCCCCTAGGTTTAACCAGCTTATCCTCATCTCATGGCCACTCGTCGCGGTAATGAACCGGACATAAATAAAATCAAGCAGTGTGACGGGGATCAACCGTCTAGGATATGACGGACTTCTACCGTTCATATTTTCTAAATCAGCACTCACTAGACTAACGTCTCTAAGCAACTTTCAATGACAGCCTACATATGTGCATGTATCCCTATACTAACATACAAGACAATAATCATTTCATGTTGCAGCCATACAATATAAGTTGACTTACTTGGAGTCCTTAGCGCTCAGCAGGTTTTCACCCTCCAACGTTCAGTCCAGTTACGCTTAGCCAATACTGTAGTTATCCATACAGTATACTCGGATTAATTATGGCACTAATAATTCATTATTATTATTTTGGGCAGTTTGGTCATTTTAATAAAAGTCATTTGTAAGGATTTACAATCCTTATTTGGTTTTAAACCTATTAAGGAAAGTTATACAAAATATTCGAGACTAAACCCTAAGTCTCGGGGAGACCTATCCTAAGGTCTCGATACCTAGGCTCGGGTATCACAATGGTATTTCCCACAATCCGCTAAAAATCTTATTCTTTCAAGGTATCGCTATTAACCCGCACTTTCGACTAGTCGGTTAAAATATGTAAGATTTTAGCCGGTATTATATCCAGAAAATACAAATAAATTCCTTAATTATTTTTAAAGAAAATAAACTCTTTAAATTTTCCTTTTATTTTTCTTAAGGTTTTAATATCTAAAAACCGTTTTAAGAAAATTGCCTAATTTGTCTTAATTAGGAAAACCGTTATAAATTTCTCATCTTGACTAATTAATTTTCCAAAAGCAATTAATCAATTTTACTTACTAGGAAAATAATTTATTTAATTATTTTCTCAAAATATAGGGTTTTAAACCCTCCTTTAATTTATTAACTATTAATAAATTAAATCTCTTATTTTTAGAAAGAATAAAAACTCTTTAATAAAAATAATTCATTTAAACTCAAAGGGTAAATTTTAGTGAAAATATGATTTCAAGACTTACCATTTTATATCTTGAAATAAGCAAAATTTTACTTTTTACCTTATGTTCCAAAATCTCATTTTTACACTAAGTGTGAAAAACTTATTTTTCACATTTTTAACTACATACTTCGTTAGTTCATAACTTGAAATTTACTTACCCAATTGTTACCAAAATTTCCCAATTCCATTTTTGTTATGCCATTTAGGTCTTTGTAAAATCTTAGGTCAAAATGAGCATTTTTGATTGGTGAAATCATTTTCCAACAATGAGGTAAAAATGACCTTATTTTCAAGTCCTTATTTTTTCCAAACTTTGACAGTTAATAACTTTCAAACCGTTTAATATTTTCTTACCAAATTTTACAGTGGACTAATAGGTTATGCCAGAAATATGTCCACAAAATTTTAGAAAAAACTGGGTTCATTTGCCCTATACAGTGGCTGTCCAAACTTGGTTCCGAAAATAAGAATACGAAAAAACAGTTTTTTACCTAATCTTTGAAATAGCATAACTTACTCATTTCTAAACATTTTTTAGTGTTTCAAAAGCTCAATTTTATGTACTCAATCTCAACAACATCACAGTACAATTAAATTTTACAAAAAAAATATACAGTGGCTGCTTGACCCCTTGGAAGTCACAGCTCAAAACATGTTTTGTTTTAGGGTATCCTACAAAACCCTTGGGGGTTTTGGTTCCCATTTTCAAAAATCAATACACATGCATCATAAAAATTATTAAACAACTACCATAACCTTATTACATCATCAACAAGAAACTCTAAGCATTAGATATACAAAATAATGCTTAAAACTAAAAACCCTACAACAAAATCATCAAAAGTAAACTTTTTACCTCTTTGGTGTTCTTGCTTAAGGTTTGGACCTTCCTATAAGCTTTGACTCCTTCAAAACCTTTCAAAAACCCTAACCAACTTCCTCCAACAACATAGGTAATTAGCTATTTGAAACTCTATGATTAAAACTTGACAAAAGTCTAGATTAATGAAACTTTACCTTAGGGAAAACCCTTCCTAGACCAAGACTTAGCTTCCAAGTTTCTTTGGTGTTCTTGGGGTTCAAAATGGAGAGAACACTTGAGAGAGTCTTCAAAAATCAGATGAGAGTGAATGAGGGAGGGAGAGTGGTCGGATTTGGGGGTTAGAATGGCTCACACAACTCTTCAAAATATCACAAAACACTTGAGTGCTTTTCTACCCACTTGCCCACTTGACTTCTTAATTAAATGGGATTTGAATTTTATAAAATTGGGTTCACACCACTCTAAAATAGCACATGGCCAGCCACCCTTTTCCATATATGTGACCATTAATTTTATTTTTTATAAAGGTTTATAAGAAGAAAAGTCCAAATTGACTTTTGACACCTTTTTTCACTCTTATTAAGTTTTAATCACCAAACTTAACATTAATTAATTAAATTAAATGTCTCTCACATTTAATTTAATTAATCACATAATAAAATTTAACCTAAGGTCCATTCATGGAATAAAATTCCCCATTTCGGCAAAATTAGGCATTTAACACAAAATGCCCTAAAATTTCCATTTTCTTTTAGGTTTATTATTTTTGACCAAACCTTAACTTTTATGAATGTATTTTATGCCCAAAATATAATTGCCATGATTTTTCGTTTTATTTTCCGAGATTTTTACCCGATCAGGGTTTTTGTGTCGGTCCAGGACCGAAAGTCTTATCTTGACTTTTAAAATCACAAAATTCATTTTTTGGCTAGCAATAACTCATGGAATACTTACAAACAAAATATAATATTATTTAAAATAATATTCTTAACCCGGGGGAAAAATCCCGACTCGAGTCGTTTAAAGGTACCCGAAAATGCAGGACGTTACAATACCTACAATTTATAAAGGTTTCGTCCTCGAAACTTAAAACAAATGAGGATACAGCTCCCTCATCTTGTCTTCTATTTCCCAAGTTGCCTCTTCAATGCCATGGTTACACCACTGCACCTTTACCAATGGCACCGTCTTGTTCCTCAACACTTTTTCCTTTCGGTCTAGTATCATAACCGGTTTTTCCACATAGACGAGTTGAGGATCCACGCTCAGCTGCTCATAGCTGATTACATGCGAGGGATCACGCATGTATTTTCTCAATAAGGATACATGAAACACATCATGCACCTTAGACAAGGCGGGCGGAAGAGCTAAACGATAAGCTACTTCCCCGACCCTCTCTATGATTTCGAAAGGTCCAACGAACCTTGGGCTAAGCTTTCCTTTCTTTCCGAATCTCATAGCCCCTCGTAGCGGAGCTACCTTCAGCAGCACATTATCGCCAACCTCAAACACCAGGGGTCTCCTGCGTCTATCAGCATATTTGCGTTGTCGATCAACCGAAGTTTGCAAGCGTTGCCTTATCCGTCGGATGTCCTCTGTAATCTGATCAACCTCATCCGATCCGAAAAACTTTCTTTCATCGGTCTCGTGCCAATGAATCGGTGATCGACCTTTCCTTCCATACAACGCCTCATACGGAGCCATCTTGATGGAATCATGATAGCTATTATTGTAAGCAAACTCTATTAGTGGAAGCTTCTCATTCCATGACCCTTGAAAGTCGAGCACACAGGCTCTTAGCATATCTTCCAGTGTCTGAATTGTTCGTTCACTTTGACCGTCTGTTTGCGGGTGGAAAGAAGTGCTAAACTTCAGTTTAGTACCTAACCTCGTTTGGATTCTATTCCAGAATGTTGAGGTAAAACGTCCATCGCGATCTGATACGATGGAGTTGGGTACACCATGCAGTCTCATTATTTCTGCAATGTAAATATCTGCTAACTTATGTGCGCCATAAGTTACCTTGATCGGCAAGAAATGAGCGGACTTAGTCAGCCTATCCACGATAACCCAAATGGCATCGTGCCCCTTGGGAGTGGTTGGTAGACCTGTGACAAAGTCCATAGTGACCATCTCTCACTTCCATTCCGGAATTTCTAAGGGTTGTAATAATCCGGCTGGTCGTTGATGCTCGGCCTTTGTCTGTTGACAAGTCAAGCAGTGTGCCACATATTCTGCCGTCTCCTTTTTCATCCCAGGCCACCAAAAGTACTTCTTCAAGTCTTGGTACATTTTTGTGGTACCCGGATGCATGGCATAAGGAGCATTATGTCCTTCGAAAAAGATCTGCTTCTTGATCGTCATCCTCAGGAACACATATTCTTCCCTTGAACCCCAATACTCCATCCTCGGAGATATGGAATCCTGGTCGCCCCTCGTTCCTCACTTCGTGCATCAATCCTTGAACCCAAGGATCGACTAACTGCCCGCCTCTTATATCTTCCATAATGGTAGGCTCGATAGAAAGGTTAGCCAATTGACCTACTACTATCTCTAAATCCAAGGTAGCAAGGTCGACTTGTAATTGCGGTGAAATTTCCTTCACTGTCATCACATAAGCACCTGGTTGTAGACTCAATGCATCTGCCACCTTGTTTGCTTTTCCCGGGTGGTACAGAATGTCGCAGTCATAGTCGTTAAATAGTTCCAACCATCGACGTTGTCTCATATTCAATTCCTTCTGAGTGAAGAAATACTTCAGGCTTTTGTGATCAGTGTAGATGTCGCAGTGTATCCCGTATAGGTAGTGCCTCCATATTTTTAGAGCAAAAACCACTGCTGCAAGCTCCAGGTCATGAGTGGGATAGTTCTTCTCATAATTCTTTAGCTGTCGAGAAGCATAAGAAATTACTTTTCCGTGCTGCATCATCACTGCTCCCAACCCTCGGCCTGAGACGTCGCTATAAATAGTATATCCCTCTGTGCCATTGGGGATTGTCAGCACTGGGGCAGTCGTCAATCTTGTTTTCAGCTCCTGAAAACTCTCCTCACACTTGTCAGTCCATTCATATTTGACGTTTTTGCAGGTAAGGGCAGTCATTGGTGCGGCTATTTTGGAAAATCCTTCCACAAATCGCCCGTAGTATCCCGCTAACCCAAGAAAACTTCTAACCTCATGCGCATTTTTCGGAGGTTTCCACTGCTTAACAGCTTCTATCTTGGGGGGATCTACTGAAATTCCATTTCCCGACACTATGTGCCCCAGAAAACTTACTTTCTCTAGCCAGAATTCGCACTTCGAAAACTTAGCATAAAGCTTTTCATCTCGCAGACACTGGAGGACCAGTTCCAGATGTGTTGCATGCTCTTCTTGGCTTTTCGAGTATATCAGAATATCTTCAATGAACACGACAACAAACTTATCCAAATACTCTCGAAATACTCGGTTCATGAGATCCATGAATGCAGCAGGCGCATTGGTTAGTCCAAAGGACATCACTAAGAACTCGTAGTGACCGTAACGCGTTCTGAAGGCCGTCTTTGGTATATCCATCTCCTTAACCTTGAGCTGATGATAGCCTGATCGCAGGTCTATTTTGGAAAATACTGACGCTCCTTGTAGTTGATCGAAAAGATCGTCGATCCTCGGTAATGGATATCGGTTCTTGATCGTCACTTTGTTCAACTCCCGATAGTCAATGCACATTCTCATCGTACCGTCTTTCTTCTTAACGAATAAGATCGGGGCTCCCCATGGAGAATGGCTTGGCCTTATGAACTTCTTGTCCAGTAACTCTTGCAGTTGTGACTGCAACTCCTTGAGTTCAGCTGGTGCCATCCTGTAAGGAGTCTTTGAGATCGGCGCAGTTCCCGGAATCAACTCTATCTCAAACACAATCTCTCGGTCTGGTGGAATCCCTGGGAGATCTTCAGGAAATACATCAGAAAACTTGCACACAACCAGTACATCCGATGGTTGTTGACTCGTTTCTTTATCCTTATCCACTATGTTTGCCAGAAAACCGATGCACCCGTCACTCAACATTTTTCTCGCCTTTATCACAGAAATCATGGGACACTTCTTTTCTCTTGACGTACCCTTGAACTCGAATGGTTCTTCTCCTGCTGGAGTGAAGACCACTTTTCTACGCTTGCAATTGATAACTGCTCCATATTTGGTTAACCAATCCATCCCAAATATGACATCATATTCATGTAGGTCCAAGACTAATAGATCCACCATTAGCTCACGATTTTCAACCCAAACTGGTACGGCTCTAACCCATGTCCGCACCAGCATATCCTCACCCGAAGGCAAGGATACCCCACCAATAACAGGCATAGGCTCAGGACTTCTATTTAATTTTTCCACAAAGGATGCAGATACAAAAGAATGTGATGTACCAGTATCCATTAATGCATATGCTGAGGTTTGGGCGATAGAAATCTGACCTGACACCATATCAGATGGGCCAGCTCCTTTGTCGCTTTGTGTAAGCGCATAAACTCGAGGCGGAGCTCCAATTTGTTTATGTTGGTCATTTCCATTGCCTTGGCTGGCATTCGACAATCCTTAGCAAAGTGCCCTGGCTTTCCACAGTTAAAACAGAACCCGCACTCGCCCCGATGGCGGCGGTTACACTTGTTGCACAATGGCCATTGTTCAAACTCACGTCTCGGCTGTTTGTTGTGACTAGCCATTGCCTGATTGGGAGGTCCCCTAAAAATCGGTCTTGTGCCTCTTGGATTGTTTGTTCGCCCCGAGTTCTGGCTGAACCTCGGGTTGAACCTTCCCCTTGGGCCATTCTGATTGGCCTGAAACTGTTCGGGGTTGTTGGCAGTGTACCTCCTGTCTTCGTTCTTCTGTGGATCTGGCTTGTCTAACACGGCCCAAGACTCTTGGCGAAGAGCCCGTTCCACAGCTTCAGCATACGTCTCTGGGCCAGTTCTACCAGTGTCTACACACCTAGCAATGTCTCTGCGTAGGCCCTTCATAAAACTCCAGGTCTTATTCTCTTCAGTGCTCACCTGGTTCTTCGCAAACCTAGACAGCTGGTCAAATTTTTGAACGTAGTCCTGCACGCTCGATGTTCCCTGCTTCAGATTAGTGAACTCATTCACTTTGTGCTCAATCACCGCCTTACTAAAGTACTTGCCATTGAACAAGGTCAAGAACTCTAGCCATTCCATCTCGGCAACGTTATGCCCTTTCTTGGCTGCGTCCCACCAGATGCGGGCATCTTTTCTCAGCATATAGGTCACGCAGACTACCTTCTCTCTCTCAGTAGTTCCAATGAAGTCGAAGATTCTTTCCAAGATACTAATCCATTCCTCTGCCATTGAAGGGTCACTGCTCCCCTCGAATATAGGTGGATTTTGGTTGCCGAACCTTTCTGATATAGGTTTTGCTCGGGCAGCTCTTGGCGCTTCTACTGGCTGTACAGGTTGCTCAATGATAACCTGCGGGCCAAGGTTTTGTTCTTCATTGGTTGCAGGTGGTACTTCGTAGTTCTGAGAATTGTTGGGTGGTATAGGTAGTCGTCCCAAAAAGGGTGTTAAATCTTTCAGCTTGGAGGGCATCAGCGTCCTCCTGTCTCTTTTGCCCTCTTTCTATTTGAGCTCCCTGCGTCTCCACTAGCCTATGCAGATGGTTCATCTGCTCGGCTATCTTGCGAACTCTATCAGCTTGGTTTGGAGCTCTAGCGGCAGGCGCGTTCTGAGCTCTATCAGCAGGTGTGGCCTGGCCTCGGCCAGCAACACCCCTTCCTCTTTGAGCTCTTGTCCTTACCAATTTTTTGATTTCAATCAAAAGCTCTTAAGCGCATAAGGACGAGAAGTTAATATTGACACAGATAGTTAATCAACCTAATTAAGCACACCAAACATATCAAGCACAACAAGCAATCAACATTTTTTAACAAAAGTTAGCAACTTCATTTCATAACCTATACCATATACAACAACGTTTGAAGTTTGGGTTGGCAAGTCTAAGGGATTTACAAAATTAGCCCTAAAAAAAACAAACTTATAACCCTTCTAGACCAGTTACTAATTTCCTTAATCATATTCAAGGTAGGTATATATTTCAAAACTAGGTGGGTTTCTAACACCTATGCAGCGCCTAACACCTAGTCGGTGTCGCTGTCAGCGGCCATATCAGGACCTCCATCTAGATCCTCCTTGAGATCTTCCTCAGTCTGATCCATCAGCTCCTCATAAGAAATTTCCCCGTCGCCGAGTTCTGCATTAGCCACTTCCTCCACTGGCAGGTTCTCAGCTACAACTACACCAATGTCCTACAACCTAGTCGGTTTGCAAGGTCTTTACAAAAAGTATCAACAAGACCCTCACAGCATAACCTAATCTAAGCTGTCCATCAACATATCCATCTCTATGTTGGTATCCTCGTCAGACTGCTCGAGATCCTCATCTGGCTCTACTGAAGACTTCTGTCATGTACTGCGTACATTGCCAAATGGCACGCCAATGTCGTCATTCGTACTCGAAATGGCAAGGAATTCTCATCGTTAAAGAGTCTATAGAAAATCGATTCTAGGTATATCGACCATAACCTACAATTTATAGAATTGAGGTGAATAAAAAGAAATCAACATACTAAAGGAAGAAACAATACTTACAATGAGTGCCGGTCTATCTTTGCGAAATGTACATGTGGGTTGTCTACAGAACCGGCTCAACTCGAGCTCTGATACCAACTGTAACGACCCGGATTTTCAAGACTCGATAATGCGGAAATATAAATGTTTTCATTTAACAAAATGTCTCAAAAACCCATAGAAAAAAAAACTTTTTAAAAAGTCGTATGGCCATACTTAACATTTAATTACAAACATGTTTTATAAAGATTAGAGTGAGCCTAGTTTAGGAAAATTACACAACATTTCCAAAAATAAAAAGGCTTCCCAAAAGGTCGGTCCACATGTACATTTGCAAGGAAGACTCCACCGCTCACTGCTCTGCCTTGCCCTTGCACTGACCTACAACATGAAACAACTAGGTAAGCGAAAACGCTTAGTAAGATCAACTTTCAAAAAAAGCATGTAGAGAATTAGGGTTCCGGACCCTAAACAATCAATTTCAAGAACGCTAAAGCGTCCTGGCAAACTTATGGTCATGCCTGATAACCAATGATAAATTAATTCGTAACTAGATAAAAATCCTGTACTCAGAAAATCCCAGAACAAGCAGATATATTATATCACAACTATATCTTACCAACAATTATATCCCTGCACTCAGAAAATCCCAGAGCAAGCAGATATATTATATCACAACTATATCTTATCAACAATTATATCCCTACACTCAGAAAATCCCAGAGCAAGCAGATATATTATATCTCAACTATATCTTATCAACAATTATATCCCTGCACTCAGAAAAATCCCAGAACAAGCAGATATATTATATCACAACTATATCTTATCAACAATTATATCCCTACACTCAGAAAATCCCAGAGCAAGCAGATATATTATATCACAACTATATCTTATCAACAATTATATCCCTACACTCAGAAAATCCCAGAGCAAGCAGATATATTATATCTCAACTATATCTTATCAACAATTATATCCCTGCACTCAGAAAAATCCCAGAACAAGCAGATATATTATATCACAACTATATCTTATCAACAATTATATCCCTACACTCAGAAAATCCCAGAGCAAGCAGATATATTATACCACCATATAATTCGAGACCAACGCTCGATAATTTCCAACAATTCAGGCGTAACTTGCCCTCCAACATAATTGCTAATCTGTAAAAGAGAACCGAGTCTCCACACTAAGATCTAGCCAATAAATATCCTCAACAATGGTAACTATCGTGTTACCTAGGGCATCGCGATCTATCCAAGAGTGTAATCCAATTTACACGGTTTTACGGAGACTTCTATGTTAATCAGTGGTGCTGGTGAGCAGCTGCCCCTAGGGTGTTCAACCTCACTCAATCTTGGCAACCCCTAGTATTTCTAGGCACTCTCACGGAATGGCCAATATTCACGGCTGCTATCCGGGAATAACTTATCAGAGCACTTGCTCGGATTCTAACCGTCCAATGATTAAGTAAGCATGAGGGCCCCTAGGTCCCATTTATCTTGGCGCCCCTAGGTTTAACCAGCTTATCCTCATCTCATGGCCACTCGTCGCGGTAATGAACCGGACATAAATAAAATCAAGCAGTGTGACGGGGATCAACCGTCTAGGATATGACGGACTTCTACCGTTCATATTTTCTAAATCAGCACTCACTAGACTAACGTCTCTAAGCAACTTTCTATGACAGCCTACATATGTGCATGTATCCCTATACTAACATACAAGACAATAATCATTTCATGTTGCAGCCATACAATATAAGTTGACTTACTTGGAGTCCTTAGCGCTCAGCAGGTTTTCACCCTCCAACGTTCAGTCCAGTTACGCTTAGCCAATACTGTAGTTATCCATACAGTATACTCGGATTAATTATGGCACTAATAATTCATTATTATTATTTTGGGCAGTTTGGTCATTTTAATAAAAGTCATTTGTAAGGATTTACAATCCTTATTTGGTTTTAAACCTATTAAGGAAAGTTATACAAAATATTCGAGACTAAACCCTAAGTCTCTGGGAGACCTATCCTAAGGTCTCGATACCTAGGCTCGGGTATCACAATGGTATTTCCCACAATCCGCTAAAAAGCTTATTCTTTCAAGGTATCGCTATTAACCCGCACTTTCGACTAGTCGGTTAAAATATGTAAGATTTTAGCCGGTATTATATCCAGAAAATACAAATAAATTCCTTAATTATTTTTAAAGAAAATAAACTCTTTAAATTTTCCTTTTATTTTTCTTAAGGTTTTAATATCTAAAAACCGTTTTAAGAAAATTGCCTAATTTGTCTTAATTAGGAAAACCGTTATAAATTTCTCATCTTGACTAATTAATTTTCCAAAAGCAATTAATCAATTTTACTTACTAGGAAAATAATTTATTTAATTATTTTCTCAAAATATAGGGTTTTAAACCCTCCTTTAATTTATTAACTATTAATAAATTAAATCTCTTATTTTTAGAAAGAATAAAAACTCTTTAATAAAAATAATTCATTTAAACTCAAAGGGTAAATTTTAGTGAAAATATGATTTCAAGACTTACCATTTTATATCTTGAAATAAGCAAAATTTTACTTTTTACCTTATGTTCCAAAATCTCATTTTTACACTAAGTGTGAAAAACCTATTTTTCACATTTTTAACTACATACTTCGTTAGTTCATAACTTGAAATTTACTTACCCAATTGTTACCAAAATTTCCCAATTCCATTTTTGTTATGCCATTTAGGTCTTTGTAAAATCTTAGGTCAAAATGAGCATTTTTGATTGGTGAAATCATTTTCCAACAATGAGGTAAAAATGACCTTATTTTCAAGTCCTTATTTTTTCCAAACTTTGACAGTTAATAACTTTCAAACCGTTTAATATTTTCTTACCAAATTTTACAGTGGACTAATAGGTTATGCCAGAAATATGTCCACAAAATTTTAGAAAAAACTGGGTTCATTTTCCCTATACAGTGGCTGTCCAAACTTGGTTCCGAAAATAAGAATACGAAAAAACAGTTTTTTACCTAATCTTTGAAATAGCATAACTTACTCATTTCTAAACATTTTTTAGTGTTTCAAAAGCTCAATTTTATGTACTCAATCTCAACAACATCACAGTACAATTAAATTTTACAAAAAAAATATACAGTGGCTGCTTGACCCCTTGGAAGTCACAGCTCAAAACATGTTTTGTTTTAGGGTATCCTACAAAACCCTTGGGGGTTTTGGTTCCCATTTTCAAAAATCAATACACATGCATCATAAAAATTATTAAACAACTACCATAACCTTATTACATCATCAACAAGAAACTCTAAGCATTAGATATACAAAATAATGCTTAAAACTAAAAACCCTACAACAAAATCATCAAAAGTAAACTTTTTACCTCTTTGGTGTTCTTGCTTAAGGTTTGGACCTTCCTATAAGCTTTGACTCCTTCAAAACCTTTCAAAAACCCTAACCAACTTCCTCCAACAACATAGGTAATTAGCTATTTGAAACTCTATGATTAAAACTTGACAAAAGTCTAGATTAATGAAACTTTACCTTAGGGAAAACCCTTCCTAGACCAAGACTTAGCTTCCAAGTTTCTTTGGTGTTCTTGGGGTTCAAAATGGAGAGAACACTTGAGAGAGTCTTCAAAAATCAGATGAGAGTGAATGAGGGAGGGAGAGTGGTCGGATTTGGGGGTTAGAATGGCTCACACAACTCTTCAAAATATCACAAAACACTTGAGTGCTTTTCTACCCACTTGCCCACTTGACTTCTTAATTAAATGGGATTTGAATTTTATAAAATTGGGTTCACACCACTCTAAAATAGCACATGGCCAGCCACCCTTTTCCATATATGTGACCATTAATTTTATTTTTTATTTTTTTTATTTTTTATAAAGGTTTATAAGAAGAAAAGTCCAAATTGACTTTTGACACCTTTTTTCACTCTTATTAAGTTTTAATCACCAAACTTAACATTAATTAATTAAATTAAATGTCTCTCACATTTAATTTAATTAATCACATAATAAAATTTAACCTAAGGTCCATTCATGGAATAAAATTCCCCATTTCGGCAAAATTAGGCATTTAACACAAAATGCCCTAAAATTTCCATTTTCTTTTAGGTTTATTATTTTTGACCAAACCTTAACTTTTATGAATGTATTTTATGCCCAAAATATAATTGCCATGATTTTTCGTTTTATTTTCCGAGATTTTTACCCGATCAGGGTTTTTGTGTCGGTCCAGGACCGAAAGTCTTATCTTGACTTTTAAAATCACAAAATTCATTTTTTGGCTAGCAATAACTCATGGAATACTTACAAACAAAATATAATATTATTTAAAATAATATTCTTAACCCGGGGGAAAAATCTCGACTCGAGTCGTTTAAAGGTACCCGAAAATGCAGGACGTTACAATGCTAGTAATAAATTGGTTACAGGTTAGATTTCTATCCTCAATAATGTATGTTTTGTATTATTTGATTCGGGAGCAATATACTCGCATATCTCGTTAGGAATGATAAAGATTAGACAAACCTTGTAGAACTAGGTTTGTGACATAGTTGCCTTCGGGTAAAATAGTCCTATCATTGTGGATAGTACGAGGCGTACCAATCAAAATCGAGGACGTAGAACTAGAAGGAGACCTAATAGAGTTGGAAACCAAAGACTTTGACATGATATTAGGCATGGACGGGCTAGCAAGGCATGGCGCAACCATCGATAGCAGACGTAAGCAAGTGATGTTCGAGACTCCTGATGGTCAGAAACAATGCTATATGGGAAAAGTTTTAGGACTACATACGCCACTTATTTCGTCTCTCAAAGCTCAGAAGATGACAGAAAAAGGATGTCATGCATTCTTAGCCAACGTTACGGATGTGGTAAAGGAAACACCACTAAAAGTTGGAGACTTCCACATTGTAAAGGAATTCCCAGAGGTATTTCCTGGCAACTAGCAGGATTGCCGCCGACATGGGAGATAGACTTCACAATCGAACTAGTCCCGGGCACCGAGCCATTCACTATGGGGAGCACCGGTTCTATTTTTGAAGAAGAAGGACGGAAGTATGCATATGTGTATAGATTATCGCGAGATGAATAAGGTGACAATTAACAATAAGTACCTGCTACCCCGACTTGACGACTTGTTTGATCAACTCCTAGGGGCAACCGTGTTTTCAAAGATTGATCTACGGAGCGGGTATCATAGCTCAAAGTACAGGAAGAGGATAATCCCAAGACGGCTTTTAGAACTCGTTATGGACATTACGAGTTTCTAGTTATGTCTTTTGGTCTTACCAACGCTCCAGCCGCGTTTATGGATTTAATGAATAGGGTCTTTGTGGATTATTTGGACGAATTCGTCGTAGTGTTCATCGATGATATCTTGGTGTACTCAAAGGACAAAGTCAAACATGAGGAACATTTAAGGTTGATCTTGTTACGACTAAAGGAGCATCAACTTTACGCCAAGTTCAAAAAGTGTGAAATTTGGCTTTCGCAAGTAACGTTCCTCGGGCACATAGTATCCAAGGAAGGAGTTGCAGTATACCCATCTATGGTAGAGGCTGTAACGATTGGCCAAGACCAAAGAACGCGTCTAAGGTATGAAGTTTTCTGGGACTAGCAGGTTATTATTAGAGGTTCGTAGAAGGCTTTATTAAGATAGCCACTCCGTTTACCAACCTAACCCGGAAACAGCAAAGGTTCAATTGGATTGATAAGTGTGAAGGGAGTTTCCAGTTGCTTAAGGATATGCTTAACACCAGTACTTTATGTACCGACACCCAATGATAAGTTTGTAGTCTATTGCGATGCATCGAAGCAAGGATTGGGTTGTGTGCTGATGCAGAATGATAAGGTGATAGCCTACGCCTCAAGGCAAACGTAGTTGCTGATGCGCTAAGTAGGAAGAATTATGGAAATCTAGCATCATTAGTTGGAATAGAAAAGCCGCTACAGCAGGAGCTGATCAATGCTGGAATAGAAGTAGTCATTGGTAACCTGACTAACTTGTCCATCCAGTCAAGCCTGTTAGAAGATATACGGATTGGGCAAGGACATGATGACACATTAGTAGCACATATGGATGCAGTTAGAGAAAGGAAGGCCACAGATTTCCCAATATCTAGTTAGGGGATATTAAGATACAAGGATCGGGTATGCATGCCAAATAATCAAGGGATTAAGATGAAGACTTTAGAAGAAGCACACAATACCCCATACTCAGTTCACCCTAGATCGACCAAGAGGACTCACGATCTTAAGGCAATGTATTGGTGGCCAGGAATGAAGAAGGATATAGTGGAGTATGTGTCTAAATGTTTGGTATGCCAACAAGTGAAAGCAGAACATCAGCGGCCTGCAGGTTTATTGCAATCACTTAGCATTCCATAATGGAAATGGGATGACATAGCCATGGATTTCGTGATGGTTTTGCCACGAACAAGTAAGCAGCATGATTCAGCTTGGATAATAATAGATAGACTAACCAAGTCAGGTCATTTCCTGCCTGTTAAGACTTCATACACATCAGATTAATACATAGATATTTATGTTTAGGAGATAGTACGACTGCATAGAATCTCAAAGACAATAGTATTCGATAGAGGATCGGTGTTTACATCGAGATCTTGGAGTAAGTATTTGCAGCTGATAGAATTCTCCTACCACAATAGCTACTAGTCAACAATCGGGATGGCACCCTACAAGCTACTTTATGGAAGAAGGGTCGATCGCCGTTGCATTTGGACGAGGTAGGAGAAAGGCAACTACTTGGACCTGAAGCTGTTAGAGGAGCTCAGGATGTAGTAGTGCTGATTAGAAAGCATATGCTCGCTGCTCCAAGCCATTAGAAAAGTTATGCGGATGCCAAGCAGCGTGATGTGGAATTCAAATTCGGAGATCAAGTCTTCTTAAGGATATCTCCTATGAAAGGTGTGAAGCGGTTCGGGAAGGAAGGCAATCTTAGTCCCAGGTTTATAGGTCCTTTTGAGATATTGGACAAAGTGGGAGCAGTTGCATATAGATTAGCCCTACCGCCGGCTCTAGCAGATAGTCACAATGTGTTCCACATCTGATGCTGCGTAGATATGTGTCAGACCCATCTCACACTACAACAATTATGCCCATATATTACATTAAAATATAGCATATTTTAATAAGTGTTATGGTCGCATGGTAATAGAAAAAGACACGGAAAATGGCGGTAAATGAAATACACAGGCGCCAAATGAAACAAAAAAGCAATCTGTAAGGTTGAATCCCTAATTTATCTACACGCCTCCTCTGTTTCTTTCTCAAACTCAGTAACTCTCTCTCTTTCTCTCACTCGTTCAATCTTTCTTTCTTTCTCTCTGTTAGTTGCAGGTGTGTAACAAGGTGATGGGGCCTGCGGCTTGGGTCGTGTGACAGGGAGGCTTGACTCTTGGGTCTACGGCGTGGCTGGCTCGTGGGTGTGACGGTGCTTGTGGCGATGGGTCTATGGCGTGGCTCTACTCGTGGGTCGGTCTTTTTGTCTCTACAATCTGTTCCTGTTGTTCGTTGTCTTCCTCCGTCTCATCTACCACAACTTCCCTCCCCATGTTTCGCCGACTCCGACGGAGATTGACTTGCAGAGAAATGGTCCAGCAGGCTGTACAGGGAGGGGCTCCAGCTGCTTACGCCCAAGAAATGGAGAGGCTAACCGCTAAAGAATCCCTTCTTCTTGCTGTGAGTCTCAAGTTTTAAGAATTTGTGTATTGTAGTTGATAAGACCTAGCATTTGAGCTTTGAATTTGGGATTATTTATTTATTCAGTTTAAGGATTCTGGGGGTTTTTCCAAGCTTCAATTTTTATGGGATTTTTACTTGTTCAAGCTAATCAGGTCGCCATTCTTGGAGGGTCGGTGGGATTTTTTTCAGGGCTGATGTCTTCCACGCAGTAGTTGAGGTGAGTCTTTCTTTGATTTAGAAAGCGATTTTTTCATTCTTTGTTTCAATTTGTTTGGCAAAAGAGATGACTTGCGGCTCATTAGATTATTTTGCATATGCTTTTTTCTTTTTGAACTTTCTCTCACTCTTTTCCCTCGTTGAAGAATAGCAAAATAAAAAGGGTAATCTTTATTTCTCCTTCGACATTGACAAAGAGTTTATGATTTTTGTTAATATTTTTCACATGCAGCAATAATTCAAAGTTTACCCATACCAGTTTAGGTCAATGTATATCATGTGCCCATAATAATAATAAGCAATTATAAACTAACATATGATGTTGAACACTACTTGAGTTGTCAACTCAAATTACAAGTTACTGAACTTTGATCACTCATAAGAAGTTAATTCAAGTAGTGATGAGCACCCATACCAGTTTCCTCCATTGCTGCCTGCTATGATGTGCATAATCTATTTTCTTAGCTGTGGTTATCTCTGTTTTTGGTCTTGATGATTAACTGTTATATGGTTTTTTTTTTTTTTGTGTTACAATTTGTACTTGTTTCTGTTATAAAGAAATAATAGTCTGGTTGTTTTCAATATATTGTTTTGGGTTATCTTTCAGGAGAGTTTTGGTTGCGTTGGACTTTGTCAAAGAAAATTTGTCAGGGTTATATTTCCCATTTGATCTGTGACATTCCATATTCCAATTTCTTCTATGTTGACCAACCCTCTTTGACCCATTTTCTCTGTATTTTGGTTTGTATAGGCACGAAGTTCAAAATTACTTTGTGTTAATAATAAAAGGAGAAAAAAATGGCATCTTTATTTTGTGTTAATAATGTTAAAATTAGAAGCTTCTAATTTTGAAAGATGAGAATATACTAACTTGGCCATGTTTATTAATCTTCCCAAAGTCTTAATACTTCATATGGTTTAAAGATGATTTGAGCACTGATACCATTGTTATTAGCCCAAGTTTGTAGTGAGAAAAGGTTATGGTTGGAATCTGAAGCTAATGATTTTTGACATTTTTACTGCAATAACGAGAAAGATTTAGTATGTTCATTATAGAAGCTATATATTCGACATAGCAACAATAAATTAGGTCAATGTGAAATGAAACCTGTTTCAATCCACTTTTACCATTAAATTTGTTTTATGCATTGTAGAGTGTAGTTTTTGAATTTGAATCATGGACTTTCTATTTATCTTGTTCCGATCTGCAGTCCATGCAACGAGGCGATCCAGCTTGGGTTGGTTATATATATGCCTTCTTAATCTTTTCTGGAGTGGTATGGCTTCTATCTTTCAAGAACTCAAATAAAGTAATGTGCTTTCTGCTTAAAATTGTAACACTTTTGTACAGAACTAATGGCAAGTTGAAATCTTAATATTTAAATAACTTTTATGGACTACAAGGAGATTATTGGAATGAATCAAGTTGTAGTGTGAGATAGAAGTTATTTAGGACAGTTATAAATTTTCAATTCATTAATATGTTTATTATGGCAGCCAACAAGGTTTGACAAGTTTTGGTATATGATTAACTTTTGTATGAATTTCTTGAAAAGTTTGTGTATACACTTGAAAGACAAAAGCCTAAATTATGTAATTGCGAAATTGCAAAATTTAATATCTGATTTCTTAAGTCATGCACACATGAGAACTTATACTGCAATTTGATGTTTTCTTAGATATTAAATGCTTTTCTCCCCCTCTATAGCAAAGTTTTGTTGCTTATTCTTTGGAAAACCGACATAGATGTTCCTTTAATATCTTTAGATTTCTGACTTCCTTATGTTTTAATTCATAGAAGTAAAGAATACAAAGAAAATAGAGTTGCTGATTGTGTTCATTTTAAGAATTAAATGATCTTTTTATTCAGATTAGAAAAAGTAAATTCGCAAAGATTAACTTGTTTATTGACTAGTTGATTTGATTTTTTTTTCAGTCAATTGAGGTGTTGACCGAATCTCAATATTTCCAGAATGTTATGCGCGTTGGTTTCCGGCTGAGATCAACTTTGGTAAAGTCCTCTTTTATGTTAATACTGTGAATTCTGTTATAATGTCTAATTTTGTCAACTTTTTAGGTGGCTGCTATATTTAGAAAATCATTACGATTGACTCATGAGAGTCGCAAGAGTTTCTCTACAGGAAAGATAACAAATATGATTACCACAGATGCTAATTCACTTCAGGTAAATATGATTCAGATTTGTGTCTTATTTTCCCCTATCCCCTTCATTTTTACCCTTTTTCTAATAGTTTCTTTCTAGTATGTTCTTGTTTCCAGTTATTTTATATTTTCTTATCCTGAGAATAAATTTCTTGTAGTTCAATAACTGGACTGTTTTCTCTTTATTGTTTCCTGCCTCATTATACAGGTGGGGAATTTGGCTGCTCCAGTTGAAGAATGGACAGTTAGTGGGACAGCTTTAACTGCACTAATGGACGTGGAGAGAAGACATGGTACTACTGTAACCTTTATTTATGCATTCAGACAGTAATTATCATCCATCAAAGTTCTCTGCCATCTGTAAATAAAAGTTTGCAAGGATAATTTTGGACAAATATTTGAAAATTTCTGCTCACTGCCCTTTTTGATGTTTCGTTTCTTATTTGAAATTTATGGAAATCTCCTGTCTTTCAGGAAAGTTTAAGCCTGCAATCAAGAAGGCCATGGTGGAGCTTCAAGGTAATATCTTAGAAGCAGACTATTTACTTTGGTATATGGATTAGGTCTTATTTGAACCTTTTTCTTTTTTCATGTGTTTTGTGTCAAAGCAAAGCAATGCTAAGAATTTTATCTCTTGTTCTCATTAGGAACACTGTAAATGGCGATAAGCGATGGTGTTGTACTTACCTTCTTGCTCCTTCTGATCCTTTGTTCGTTGAACTTGGAGCTGCTTTTATTAAACGACAAATCGAAGGTGCATTGATTTTGCCATTGTATAAATAAATTGTGAAATAATCTCACTTTGTGTTAACATTGACTAATTTTTTGCTGGTTTACATTTTGTATGGAATGCTGTAGAATATGGAGATGTGACAGATATATACAATTGGTAATTCTTTGCATTTGCATTTTATTAATGTTCAAATAACTTCACTACTTTAAACATGATTATTTATTTATATATATGTGTGTGTGTGTATATATATATATATAGAGAGAGAGAGATAAACTCAATTATCTTCTCTACTGGCGGAACTATTCTTTCTTTCATTATTACGTTTTCTGAACGTCATTTTAACTTTAATTCATGGTTTACCTTCATAATGTAACTATTAAAAATAATCTATGTGAAAGTCAGATATGATTTGGGGTTTGGGATTTGAATATTGAGGTTGCTCATGGTATTTCATTATGCTTACACTCGCTTAAATTCGTTCTCAATGTAAAGTGGCTAGAAAATCTGTATAAGAAGATATATTGTCATCTGATTATGTTAATTTTTGTATGCACACCCATGTTAACATTATTAATTTATTCGTTAAAAAAAATTGGTGACATACCAAACTAGAAATCTACCAAACCAGAAATCTATGTCTTGTTATAGTCAGTTTGTCCCAAACCAGATGATGCCAATTAACTGAGTTCTGTACTGGACATAAATGCTGATATCCTTGTTTAATTTGGTATTTCTCAGATACAAATTTCTGAGTGTCTAAAGTCTGAATCTGTTTTCCAGTACCAGCATGTTTTGCTTATTATTTATTGAAAAGAAGATGCTATCTTATATGAATTTATTTTTTGGCTTTCTTTTTAATAAAATGTTTTACTTGTTAATACTTAATTGCCCTTTCTTTTGATTCTGTTAATGTTCATGTCATATCAGAGAATTCTGTGTTTAAGTTGGAGATATAGGCACCATTATTACTAGAGAAAATTCTTATTGGGAAAGTTTGATCTTAAAGTTGGATTTTACTTTTATTTATTATTATTATTTTTATAATATGTTTAGTTAATTCTCTCCTTAGGAAAGCTGCTGAGATATTCGTAGATATAGGCGAAGCTGATTCTGCTGCTAGATGTTTTTGTGATTTGGGGGAGTATGAAACCGCAGGTATAACTTTCTAAGTAATTTTACTGCAGTGCTTGATTCTTTAAACTTGTCTTTTTTTGAGTATGAAATGTTATTCCAGTTTTAAAATAAGTCTTGCACTTGATGCATCTCCCTTTTGTACTGTATTCAGAATTAACTTACAGGCATCGAATTCCATAAATTATTGATTCAATTTATCACTGTTCATCATGGCTTAAATTACATGAAGCATTGTTCATTGTGCTTAAATGATTGCAAGTTTCACATAGAGAGACAACTTTTGAACTCATAGTTAGTGATCTAAGGGAATTCATGTGAACAAATCTTTTTTCCTTGTTAGATTGATTGGTTTGCCTGGAAAAACACAGAAGATTTTCTTCTTTTATGTAGCTCATGTTTACACAATCCTTTATAGACTTGGACTGGGGTTGTTTGAAGCAGAATATATCCTGACCTTAGTCCTTGTTCAAGGAAGAGATTTGATTTTTTGTTTTAAAAAAAACAAAACACTAACAAATAAAATAAAAAGACAGACTAGCAAACTAATCACATAATGCTTACAGAGTTCAATACTTAGTTCTACTATGATTTTACCTAATTTTTATAACTATCATGACACAGGTAGTGTATATTTGAAAAGTTGTGGCGAGTCTGAGCTACAAAGAGCTGGAGAATGCTTCACTCTTGTAGGTTGTTATGAGCGTGCAGCTGATGCCTATGCTAGAGGAAATTTTTTCTCCAAGTGTCTAAATATATGCACCAAAGGGAAGTTATTTAGCATGGGTTTGACGTACATAGAGCACTGGAAACAACATGCTAAGAAAGAGGGTGATATAAACACTAAGGCTGAATAGATAGAAAAAATTGAACAGGAGCTTTGGAAGGGATATGCTCTCAATTGCTATGTGCTCAAAGATACTAAATCCATGATGAATTGTCTCAAATCATTGAAATCAATGGATTTAGTTCGTAACTTTTTGAGGCCATTAGGTTGCTTTGATGAACTTATGTTGTTGGAAGAACAATCAGGAAATTATATGGAGGCTGCAGAAATTGCAAAGCTGAAAGGAGATGTACTTTCTGTAATAGATCTTCTTGAGAAGGCTGAG
This sequence comes from Humulus lupulus, assembly GCF_963169125.1. Classification (NCBI taxonomy): domain Eukaryota; kingdom Viridiplantae; phylum Streptophyta; class Magnoliopsida; order Rosales; family Cannabaceae; genus Humulus; species Humulus lupulus. The sequence goes on along the minus strand of NC_084796.1, from coordinate 52,571,862 downwards.
AAGTATAAAGAAGCAGCAACTCTTATTATTTCCTATGTTCTTGCCAACTCACTCTGGTCATCTAGTAAAAATGGCTGGTTTACTTTTGTGTATCTTGTAATGTTTCTATTTTTCATTTTTGAAGTAAAAATTGTTCAAGATTATAAAACTTTATTATGTTATGCTTTCAAACTTAAGTTAGAACTAAGATCTTATGAAGTAGACACATTCATGGTTTGAATTAGTTATTGTTTAATGTAATACTTATGGTTTATCAATCTATTGAGAATTACATTTTATGATTAATTTTGAATTTTTTTTTATCAAAATACAATAATGAAAATCTTTTAATTAAAAAAAAAACCATATATGTATACTTATCAAAATAAAATTTAAAATTTTATTACTATATGTTATGATTTAAAAATATATTATAAGCGTAAAAAATTGTTATGATTTATATAATATAACAAACTAAAAATGTTATCAAAATAATCAAATGTAACAGTTGAAAAGTGTTATGAAAAAAGTACAAGATTAAACTTCAAATTTATAACCAAAAACTCTATCTAAATGTTATTATTTGAATATTATAGCACCTAAAAATGTGTTATTGAATAGTTTAAGATAACACCGAATATAACATTCAAAAACTGTTATAGAAAAGACTGGTCTTTTAATAACAGGGGCTATGTTAGCATTTTCAGAAGTGCTATCAATAGTCCCGGATAGCAGTTTTTAAGTGTTATGAATACTATTTTTTCTTGTAGTGTCACATCCTCAAAGACTTGAGTTACAAGGAATGACCGGCTAGCATCCTAGACAGAAGGATGAAAGAATTACAGTCTAAGAGTTTTCCGATAGTCAAGGTCCTATGGAGTAATATTTCTGAATGGGAGGCAACGTGGGAGTTGGAGGAAGACATGTTAACCCGGTATCCGAAATTGTTTGATAAGTAAATTTTGGGGACGAAATTCTTTTTAGTGGGGGAGAATTGTAGAGACCCAGAATATTTACTTAACTAGCTAGATTTTAGTAGTAGTAGTAGTAGTTAGTATTAGTTTGTAGTATGTTAGATTCTGTGGATTTTTATTCAAGTTGGGACTTAGTTGAAAACTCTTAGCAATAGTTATGAATTTTATAAGTTTAACCTATAGTTTAAGAATATTAATTATAACATAAGGTTTGATTAATATTGTTGGTCCTAGGTGTATTATATATTATAACCTAATGTTTAGATGAAGCAAATAAGAATATGACACTTGTCATAAGCATGATTATTAGGGAATTAGAGTTTTTTATTTTATGGTTAGTTAAGATAATTGTGGATTAGGTTGTTATTTAGATAATTAAATAGATTTTCTCGTAACTTTAGGGTAGTGTAACTTCCGACCTATTTTTGACCCAGTTATATTATGAATTTCGAAAAATAGTATTTCCAAAAAGTTGTAGATAATGGAATTATCTTTCTAACGGTATAAAGATGGTCTATATCGGATTCATACAGCTCCAGTTATGTTGATTTTTCTATAGGTGAGTTTAGAGTTACGATATTGAGGAAGTTAGAAGTTAGGATTCTTTTTTATTTTTTTTTAAGTTTTAAAACAATCTTTGACTCCTTAGACTTCCCTCTGAATGATTTGACCGAGACCTAATCCTTTGACTGAAGAATATTCAAATATTTGCAATTAAATTCATTATTTGTGTTCAAAGCCAAAAAAAAATCTTTATTCCTAGAACTCTATAAATACGACTTAGAACGCAGCCCTTCCATTCACTCTTCAGCTGTGATCAGACTCCAAGGTGCTAGTACTACCATAGAGTGATAAACACTTGGGTTGGGAAAAAGCTTTGTCATTCTTAAGCTTTATAAAATACTTGGGAAGTGAGGTTTAGTGTATTTCGCTATTGGAGTTAGATCAATCCATAAGGTCAACTAAGGTACTCTTATTCTTTAAGTTCAATCCTTTAAAACTGTTTAGTTTTCTTAGTTTCTTTTTTTCATATCTTAACTTTTATTATTGGTTCTTGATTAGGTTCTTGAAACTTAAGTTCTTTATTGGTAAGTTGCTTCTTGATGGTTTAGTTCCACATTCATTATTTATTCTTTAGAAATACTCACCATTTGTATTGTTGGTTTTAGGAGTGTTCCAAATCCCGTGTGTTGAGGATGAATGGAATGGATGGGCTCCGTGTCGATCGAGGATGACATTTATTTTAGTCTTTTGAAATATGTCTCTTTTGTAATTCCGCTTTCAAATTTTTTTGAACTTGTTTTTAAAGCTATGTTTTATGTTTTGTAAACAATGGGATCTCATACCATATCACATTTTATTTTACATTTTTAAAAAAGACATGCTATTTCTTATATTTTGGGTTTTCAATAAATGCATGTTATTTCTTATATTTGTATCGAAATAGTAGCTATGTCTAGTATTTTTAATGGTCCAAGGTCTTAGAAATTGTTGGGTCATTACAACTAGATCCCTAGTTCCTGTTACCCACCATAGAAAAACTGACATCCTAAACTGGGTAGCCGATCTGATAACCACCACAAGGAGGAGCCTCATAACACTTCCTGTATACAAATGCTATGTCCTTACAACCGCAAGTGAGTGGACACCTGATCTACCTATGATGACACAGAGACTAGGTCGTGAAACAATAACATGCGCAAATCATGATCACTATGGCTCTCATCAGTACAAAAAAATGTAGGTAAACATGGAAAGAAATAAACATATTCCCTTTATATTTTAGAAAATTAGGCAGCATAATGACCGCGTTTGAATAAAACTCAAAAATCATAACCTGCTTAAACAAGTGAACAAAAATGTATTTGACACTCAGTGCCCTCAGAACAGATCAGAAAACATGCATATTAAGTTTTCTATTTTTCAAAAATTTTACAAATATCAAAATTGGAATATGTTTAATGCAATTCAATACGAGTAAAATAAGTCCAATAGTCAAGTTAAGTCCCTACCTCCTTAGAATTTTCAATCTGAGTCCAAAGCGACCCTCGTAAGCTTAACGATGATCCTAGAGTGATTTAGTTCAACTTTAATATCACATTTTTCCTACGTGCATCAAATGAGCAAACGATTGTCATCATTTCATTCCTTATTCACAATCTTGTCCAATGACATATAATATGACCATATTTAAAATTTCAAGTTCTGGAACCTCACCCAAGTAGTGCACAGTAGCAATTGGTGGCGGTAGTGAGCGATGTATCGGAAATGTTGACAAATGTAGGCGTGACATAAATCAAAATGGACATCTCGATGAGTACATCACAGAAGTACAACTCATTCGCCCAAATGATCCTCGATGTCGCCGGAAAATGCTTCCAAAAGGGCAGAGATACCCAAAATCTCGCTGGAGAAAAATGGCGAGTTGACCGGAATGACTTAGTGGGTGATGTTCCTCTCGTAACTCTGATTCCAACAGTGCCACACACTCACCGAACGGTGGTCGGAGTTCACCTCAAAGTTTCGACGTCAAAGCTTCGTAGTGCCCATACGAGTGTGTCCCTGCTCCGATTGCCACCAAACTTTGGGTTTGCTGTCGCCATTGGTAGGGGAAGCTACAAAGGTGGCGTGTGTCAAAAAATGTGGTCGACGGTGGTGGGGTCTGGTGGCTGCCGTGACTTGCCGAATAGAAAAGAAGAAGAAGAAGAAGAAAGAAAGAAAGAAGAAGGAAAAAGAAAAGAAAGAGGAAGGGGAGGATGGAGTCGGGGAGAGAGAGGGCAAAAATAGAGTCATTTGACTCTTTTGACTCAGATGGGTCCCACCCACTTAAAAAAAAAAAAAAAAAAAATTCTGAGTCTTTACATGACCTATGGTCAACATTGTGACATTGATTAGATTCGATACCAACAATACTTATTTATCTATCAATAATCAATATCGGTTTTAGTTCGATGTAAACAAATACATCTGATCTTATCTAATTGGTCAATGTCTTGGACAAGACATCACACCCCGAATGTGTAAGTAGATCATATAATAGATTACCTAATTAGTGAAAATCTAATGCACTGATTTAATCTTATGACTCGTTCTTTTAAACATATAATTACAACTATAATCCATTGTGATCTAGTCACTATAATTGCAACCATCCATATGTTCGGGATTTTATGAATGTATGTATTAATTGAATAAACATGTAATAAAATAGGCGAAAATGTGATTGAATAAACAAAATGATTTATACTTCTTTTATTGATAAGAAAAATGTGCACAGCAAGAAAAAGACTCTATAGAGACGACATCTATTGCGATGACTACAAAGTCGTCATTGTATGTAGAAAAAATCCACAAAAAATCATTTTTTTAATTTATTTAAAAAATAAGCTACAACGACGACATGTCGTCGCTGTAGGGTATCAGGAATTTGGAGGGAACACGAGGCGGGAAGTGACACTTGGGAAATATGTTTGTCTATAGCGACGACCTGTCATCACTGTAGGATGGTCAGGAAACTCAATCGCCCCGAGTTGGTTGCCTATTTGCACCTCCAATAGCGACGACATGTCATCGCTATAGAGTCCAATTTAATCCACAGATCAGTTATTTTGTACTCTACAGCAACGACATATCGTCACAATAGGACCCAAAATAAAACGTGGGAACGTGAACTGATAAAAAATTTAAGTCAAATTTCAATGCCTATAGCGACAACATGTCGTTGCTGTAGAGTACAAAATAGTACACGAGAGTATTCGTGGTGTCGTCACTGTAGGGTCTCATCGTTTGAGTTAAATGGTGTGTTTGATATCAGCGACGACGTTCTTATTTCCTATATGTCGTCGCTATAGGATCATGGCATAAATCCTTCAACCCGAGCCTTCTTCTTCAGTTTTTTTCTCTTTTCTCTCTGCAAAACCAGAGAAAATACGCTGCCCATTCGCGTTCCCACACCGTTCCAACGCCCCAAGTCCGATTTGGGGCCATTTCTTCCAAGTTTAGGTAATCTAAACCCAATTTCTATATATTTTAGCATTTAAAATGAATTTTTTGTTAATATATTTATGTATTTAGTATTTGGTAGAAATGTGTTTTTGAAATATTTTTTATTTTTATTTTAGGTTGGAGTAGTGGAGCATCATCCTTAGCCACAGACGCGTTTGGATAACCCCCGAGCCTTGGGTATTGTTTTTATTTTTTATATTTTTGTTTTTGATTAATGTTTAAATTATGTTTTTAAGTGTGTGATTGGTTTGTTTATATAGTGTTGAATTTTTTTTTCACTTTAGATTTGAATATCTTAGACAATGTTAAATATGTTAACTTAATTAAATGTTATTATATATGTTAATTGTGTAATTGATTAATATGTTAATTGTGTATTATTGATAATATTGATTATGTTAATGTAATTAAATGTTAAAATGTTAGTTGTGTAATTTGTTATTTTAGATATATAGTGTTGAATATGTTATTTTAATTTAATTAAATATTATGTTAGATATTAGTTGAATATGTTTATTTATATAAATGTGAATTGTATTTCAAAATTGTATGGTAGGTTATATTATTATAATTAGATGTTTATAATTCGTATATGTATGTTATGGGACTGGTTTTGTAATTTTTATGCAGATTTTAAATTTTAAGATAGGTTAGAGTACAGCTATTATGCTGCCGAAATTTTAGTAGATTTAGAAATATTAAACATTACAAAATAATATTAAAGTTAGTGTGATTAAATTTTTTTATTAATTTAAATCAACTAATAAAAATTTATAAAAAAAAACATAAATTGAAAATTAAAAAATTAATTTTACAATTATAAAACTTTATTGTTATTTTTGAAAAAATAAAAAGTGAAAATTAAAATAAGAATTTGATAATTACCAAAGAAATTAATAACAATCATTGATAAATTTATAATTAAATATTTCTATATATAATGAAACTTTATGATACATTCATAAAATTTGATAATATATATTCATAAAATTATAAAGTGAAAATTAAAATAATAATTTTACAATTATAAAACTCTATTGTTATTTTTAAAAATAAAAAAGTGGAAATTAATAATAATCATTAATAGTAAGTTTATAAATTTATAATTAAATATTTGTATATTTAATTAATTTTATAATAAATTATTAAATTTTATAATATACATTCATAAAATTTAATAGTTTATTCATAAGATTCAATAAGATTTCACAATTTACTTGAAAAAATTAGTGTTTTGGTGATAAAAAAAGTTATTAGCAAATAAATGTAGTTTTTTATGATTATGACATTGTGATAATTGTTAGAGAATATATTTATACTCAATAGAAATATGGAAAAACCAAAATACAACTCTATGTAAAAATACAATAGATAAGATAATATTGATTAAAGAAATATTACAACTCAATTGCTCAAAATACAAGTAAATATAAAGATGTAGAAGAAGAAGATTACAAACTCAAAACAATATAAATACAAGTAAATAAGATCAACAAGGTCAAAAGAATGAAAATAAAACTAATAAAAAGAACAAACTCTCGCACAACCAAAGTGTAGATTAGTGAGGATCCCCAACTTGAACAAGGTTCAAAACCTTTGTCCAAAAGCTCATTTCCCCCTATTCTCTAAGGACTAAGGGATCTCCCTAGGAAATAGCTCTCTGGAATTATCAAGCCTCTATGGTGTATTTTCCAGCCAAGTGCTCTGTGGATGGAAAATGGTGTATCTTACAAGTGAGCATTAGGCTCCTATTTATAGAGTTTGAGATACCCTTTGAATTTCAAATTCCACCAACCCCCATGGTTGTTACCAATGTTTAATTGGATGTTTATGGAATTAAATTGGAGATTTGGGAGTTATTTGGGATGTTAGAACCGTTCAAATTGGAAAAAACTAAAAAATCAAATTGCTTGTCTGCCTCACTTGCCGTGGCCAGGATTATCAGTGGTCGCGGCCATTGGCCTCTGTCCCCCAGGCCGTGGCCAGGGAATGTCAGTGGCCGCGGCCACAGGCTATTTTCAGCACAACAAGGTCATTTTTCCAAAACGTTCTAAAACGTCTCATATCCTTTCCCACATGATTTTGTAGCCTCCAAACACCTACTGGGAGTTAAAAATATGTCTCCAACAGCCATATTACATCATGGCTTTGTGAAATCCAATCTCAAATGTGTAACATATAATATACACATTATTGGGTAATATTTGAGAGTTACAAATTTGTAACTTATTTTGTAACTCCAAAATATGTCATATTTGGGCACACACATGTGTCCAATTTTGTGACTCTCAATAATATGTTACAAGGTGTGACAAATCACATTTTGTCACATTATTTAATCTAACATTATATTATATGAAATAATATAACATTCTCCCACTAGATTAAAGAATCACTTTTGTAACACTTATTTAATCAATCAAACATTATATTAAAATATTATAATAATTTATTTTCCACTTGAATTAGTTATGATAACTAATAGACGACGTAACTTTGATGAGTTTTGGAATGGTCTTCAAGAATTTATACAAATGGCCAAGAATCATGTGAATGCTTCAGGAGAAGTCAGATGCCCATCCGTTCAATGTTTCAATATGTTGAATCAGAAACTAGATGTGGTGGAGGCTTACATACACAGATATGGGTTTCTGCAGTGATACGTGAAGTGGACCTTCCACGGTGAAGTTGATATGCCTCCAGTAGTGGACGACGGGCTCTAATGACTGATGAGATGATTGACATCATCAATGATATTTTTGGTGAACAAGACACTAACGAAGAAGGCGTAAATGAAAGAATTTCAGCTGGTGGTGGCAATAGTGCAGAAAATCAATTTGATGACCTATTTCAAGAGGTTGAAGCTGAATTATACCTTGGTTGTACTTGGTTGTCTTCCTTGAACTTCTTGGTGAAGATGATGCACATGAAGGTTAAGAATAAATGGACAAATAGCTCCTTTGATGAACTTTTGAAGTTTATGAAATTTTCATTCCTAAAGGAGAATAAGATTCCAGCTTCATTCTATGAGTGTAAGAAAAAATGAGGAAGTTCGGTTATGTTATCAATCAATTCTTGCTTGCAAGTATGACTATTGTTTGTTCTGGAAGGAGAATTCCCAAAAACAGAGTTGTCCTGTAAGTGGTGAGAGTCGAAGGGTTGACAAAGACACAAAGGGGAAAAAAGTCACCCACAAAGTGTTGCGGTACTTCCCTTTGACTCCTAGGCTGAAGCGTCTTTTTGGTTCAAGGCATACAGCAAATGATATGACCTAGCATAGTACGGGACAGTCGAAAGAAGATGGTGTAATGCACCATCCTATTGATGGGGTTGCTTGGAAACAATTTGATTCCAGATATCCTGATTTTTCCAAAGAACCCAGAGATGTTCGATTGGGTTTGGTTGCTGATGGTTTTAATCCATTTGGTAACATGAGTCTATCTTACAACATGTGGCTGGTAATATTCGGCACGTACAATATGCCTCCTTGGTTGTGCATGAAAGAGTCATCATTCATGCTGACCTTATTGATTCCCAGTCCGAAATCACCTGGGAAGGACATGGATGTCTTTTCGAGGCCCGTGGTAGACGAATTGAAGAAGTTGTGGGATGAAGGACTTCAAACCAGAGACGCTGCAACAAATAGTGTATTCAGAATGTGTGCAGCACTATTATGGACTATCAATAACTTTCCAGCTCGTAGTAGTTTTTCTGGTTGGAGTGGCCAAGGATATATGGCATGTCCTTCATGCAACGAAGACACTCCTTCATGTCGGGTAATGGGGAAGACGGCTTATGTTGGTCATAGAAGATTCTTATCGTGTCCATTTCGAGGGTGTGAAAAGAAAGAGAGATCCAAAAGAGTTTAATTGGAGTAAAAATAGTATTTTCTTTGAACTTGATTACTGGTCTGAACTTGAACTGAAGCATAATTTAGATGTGATGCATGTATAGAAAAATGTTTGTGAAAGTTTACTCGGTACTTTTCTTATGAATGAGAAATCTAAAGACACCACCAACGCACGAGTAGATTTGAAGAATTGGGGTATCCGAGAAGAGTTGCACCTCAATAAATATGGTACGAAATGGATCGAACCACATCCTACGTACTCTTTCACACTAGATGACAGAAGGTTTTTTTGTCAGTTTGTAAAAGGAGTTAGACTTCCTGATGGCTTCAGTTCAAATTTCTCTAAGAAGGTAACTGACAATGATGGCAACATTGTTGGGTTGAAATCCCATGACTATCACATTCTTATGCAACGTCTGTTGCTGGTAGGAGTTCGAGGCTACTTGGATAAGTCAATTTTGAAGACAATCATTGAGCTTTGCAATTTCTTTAAGCAAATTTGTGCTCGTACAGTGGTTGTTAAGGACATGGAGAATGCAGAAGATCAAGTGATACAAATTTTGTGCAAGTTGGAGTTAATTTTTCCTCCAGCCTTTTTTGACATAATGATTCATTTAATTCTTCATTTACCATAAGAAGCTATCCTCGGAGGACCAGTTTACATGAGGTGGATGTATCCATTTGAGCGATATATGAAGAAGTTGAAAAATTATGTCAGGATTAAGGCGCGCCCTGAAGGTTCTATAGCGAAGGGTTATGTTGCCAATGAAGCTTTGACTTTTTGTTCGTAATATCTTCAAGGCATATAGACTAAATTTAATCATCCGGAAAGAAATATGGATATTGTTATTCCTAAAAGACAGTTGTCAATTTTTGAATCACAATGTCGTCCAAGTAGCAAAAAGAAAATCATATCATCGAAAAGAAGTGGAGTGGTTTGTACTCAACAATTGCCCTAAAATTCAACCATATATGGAGTAAGTAGTTCAACACATATATGAATTCATTAAATTTAATTCATGACAAACTGTTATCTTACCTTAATTGTGCTATATAGTGAATGCCTTCGAGAAAATTCAAACATAAATCTTCAAAAAGATTTCCCTATCTGGTTTAAATTGAAGGTAAATTATCAAAACTGTAGAATTATTACAAAAATTTTATCGATTAATACTCATCTCATTGTGTTTTTTTTTTTGTGTCATAATCTATAGATGGGTCATTTGCGGTAAGTACAGTCAACTGAGTGTACTGATGAATTATTTGCTTTAGCAAACGGGTCCAATCAGAATGCATACTCCTACATGGCTTGCATTGTTAACAGTGTGAAGATTTTGGTCCATAGTCGTGACGAAGGACGTACCACTCAAAATAGTGGAGTTTCAGTGCCAGGAACCGATGGTTTCACTTTCTATGGCCAACTTGAGGAGATTGTAGAGTTATGGTATTCCCGTGGATACTCAGTAGTATTGTTTCGATGCAAATGGTTCAACACCAATGCAAGAAAGGTTGAAATGTGACTCAGAATAACATAACTAGTATCATGATTAATTCTGAATTGTAGAAGAATGATTAGTTTATTCTCGCCACTCAAGCAAAACAAGTTTTCGACTTGGAAGATCCTTTAAGAAACAAAAATTGGAAGGTAGCAGAAGAAGCCAATCATCAAAAGATCTGGGATCATCCAAGTATCGATGATGATAACAAGGTTGATGTCGTGCATGATAGCACTTCATCAAATTTTGTACTCGCTGTGGAATTAGGAGAGTTGGAGATTATGCATTTGGATCGACCTGGTCACACCAGCATAATTGGGGAAACGTCTCGATCTATTCCGGATGTGGATGATGATTTCATCAATGATGATGATGATGTCGAAATTAGTGAAGATGATTTAGAAAGCATAGATGATGATGTAGGAATCGACATTGATGAGGAATAATATTTTCTTATGCATATTCATATTTGTATGTTTAATGTGTATGTTTTAATTTCAAGACTTTTCAATCAATATATGACTTTTCTCAACAATGTTTGTTCTTCAATAGTTTCAACTACATTACCGAAATTATTTAAGTTATGTAATTAACCTCCAACTATAACTGAATTTAAGTTAATAATTATTTAAACTGCAAAGATATGTCTGCTACTCTTGCTCATTCTCATGGCGGTGATGGAGCGGATCCTCCTTCTCCTCCAGATCCCACGCGAGTTCCTACTTCCTGTGAGACAAGTAATATACTATAATTAGTCTATCTTTTATCAATAAATGACAAATTGTTATTATTTTATTCAATTTAATTGTATTGTTTAATTAACATATGCAGCGGCTACCGCAAAAAGAAGAGGTCGGTCTCAATCCAAAAATTGCAGCAGCTCGTCAACGACAATAAAGGTATGTTGGCTCTACATTTTGATCTGAAGGATGGAACCTACAAAGCAGTTGGTGATTTCAGGACTTTGTTCACGAGACTTATTGGCAACCTTATTGGTCACCATGTCCCGTTATATTATGACTCGTGGCAGAGTGTTTCGGATGAGCACAAGATTGGATTGATGCAAAAGCTTGAGGTAAATTTATCTACTTATTAATATGTAAAAAAAATTATAATTAAAAAAACTTACCAATTTTTTGAAGGAATTTTTCATTCTTCCCCGAGCTCTCCCTGAGTGGCGACTGATAGAGACTGGGATTGAGCGAGAGTTTCAGAATTGCTACAAGGATAGAAAAGGTCGCAAGAAAAGACACTTCGATGAACATGGAAGGTATGATGATATCGGGACAGCCAAAAAGAATCCACCGGAGGACATTGACAATGAGAGTTGGCAGAAGTTGGTTGACATTTTTACCACTCCACAGTTCATGGCACGCTCAAAGGCAAATGTTGCCAACAGAGCAAAACAGAAGTATCCAAGTCTCCATGGATCAACTTCTTATGCTTCTACTCGATTTAAGAAGGTAAATAAAAATATATAGATAATTTAAAATATTTTAAGTTATCGTAATAATAATTTCAATATTTTACTGAGATTTCGTTAAATTTTGTTTTCTAAAGATGAATCTTCAAACTAAGAAACTGGCCAGCATTATCGATACGTTCCATGCAATGCACAATCATCTGACATGTGGATGGGTGAACACTAATGCTAAGGATGCATATGTAAATAACTTTCTAAGTTTTGTATATATGTATATTATTCAATTATATTATGTATTAATTGTCTTGTTTCTAAACTGCAGGATGCCTTACAGCAAGAAGTCCAGACACAATCCCAATCTCAATGTAAATCTGAATCTGAAGCAGGAAGTGCCACTGTCAATGAGACACAAGTCGTCTCAAAGGTACTTGGTCAACATCGTGGCCACAACAGAGGTATTGGATGGAAATTGAAGGGCACTAGTACCTTTGCCTTAAGCGCCACCGGATCCTCTTCACAATCAGAGGCATCACCGTTTCCATCCACCATAGTTGGCCCTCCAACAATACCACCTGAGGCTTTCCAGTCCATGATTCAACACTTCAGCCAAGCTGTTGCGAAAATTTAAAGCTACGCAAGTATACATAATCGCTTTTGTAGTTTATTTCGATAAGACCGATATCGTTCCCACGGAGACTGATTATCAAGTACCAATAGCCTATTTTATTTTCTATTTGGTAATCAAAATTGGAATTTTTAAAGCTAAAAATAATAAATAACAAAATTGAATGAAGAACAACAAAAAATAATAATCTTGCAGTAAACTTGATTCAAATATATATATATGATAAATTAGGGGTTTTAATCTCCTCTACTATCCACTTTATTATTCATTAATACAATCACAAAAATAATTCTTCTCATTAAGATGAAAGACATGCAAAAGTGTTAAATATTCAGGTTAAGAAATATAAAAGTCGACCTAATGCAAACTCTCTATATTTCTATGAGAAATTTAAACAATAAGAAGCAATGAACTCAGCCCTATATCACATAGACCAATTTGATACTCCGTTCTAAATTAAAATCTATGTCTATTCAATTTTAGCATATCCAAATCTCACTTCTCAGATTTTGATTCAAATTCATAAATAGCATGTAAATGGTGCGCAATCAATCACATACACAATAAAAACAAATTGAATAGACCTTAGATGAAGAAGAAATAGAAAACTTGCATAAATTCATAATAAAGCCTCAAGTGATTCAATTAAAAAGCCTAAATAGAATTAACTCATGTTTATCACTAAGAAATCCATAAACATGAAATTAACATAAACTAAAAGTAAAAAGAGAAGAAAAGAACTCTAAATGATAAATCCAATCTTCCTCCAAAGCACTCCTAAAACTCTTCTCCCAGTCTAGATCTGCAAAAGTGCCTCATTTCCTCTCCTTAATCGTAATTTAAACGTAAATAGCATTTTTTTCAACATGAATTGGCCAAAACACCCTTCATTAAAAATCTGCGTTTTTCATATTAGTTGATATTTTACCAATTAGTTCTCAAATTTAGATTCAATAAGTTCCGATGATGTGAGTTGTGAGTTTAGAGAAAGATCAAGAAAGATATTAGGGAGCGATAAAATGAATAGTGGCCCTATACGCTATTAAATGTCTCAAAGAAGCCACTAGCATTCCAATTAGTGGATATTTTTCCAATTAGTTCTCAAATTAGATTCAATAAATTCTGAGGTAGTGAGTTGTGAGTTTAACGAGAGATAAAGAAAGATATTAGGGAGAGAAAAAATGAATCGTCGCCCTATACAATCTCCCAAAGAAGCCCCTAGTATTCCTATAGTGTATACTTCACAAATTTTCTTTCAAATTTGATTCAGTAAATCACGAGGTAGTGATTGGTGGGTTAAACGAGAAAAAAAGAAAGCTATTAGGGAGAGATAAAAGGAACGGTGGTCGTATAAATTGTAAAATATCTAAAAGAAGCACCTAGCATTCAAATTAGTGGTGTAATGACCCAGCTAATTCTAGGACTTTGGACCATTAAAACTACTATACATAGACACTACTTTCTCGAAAACATACATAAGAAACATTCACAAACTTTATTAAAAACTCTAAGTAAATATTGAAATACATAAATTTAGGGTATGGGATCCCATTATTTGCAAAATAAAACATAACTTAAACTTAATTAAAACTGTTTACAAAACCAAGTGTGGAAAATACATAGAAACATAATTAAAAAGACTGAAAATAACGTCGTCCTCGAATTGTTCACGCAGTCCACCGAATCCATTCTTCCTCAATACACAACCCCAAGCTGCCAAGAATCCTTCTGCCGCCATAACTATTTTCCTGCATACATAAAAATAAAGGAATGAGCCTAATGCCCAGCAAGGAAAATCTACTAATAACATAAAACATAAACATAAACATATACTATAACGTATGTCATATACTTCAACAATGGCCATTATACTACTTGGGGCTTCTTAACTAAACAATTCATATCCCAATAGATTTGTGGGCTTGCTAGCCAAGCAAGTCATATGCCCATAAATTATTGGGGCTTGTTAGCTATACAAGTCATATGCCCATGGTCTATCAACATACATAATATAACATTACATAACATAACATAACATAACATAACATAACATAACATAACATAACATAACATAACATAACATATAAACATATAAAATTCTATCCTATTTTCCTTACCAAAACCGGGATATGAGAACAAGGACGGGATTTGGAACACTCCTAATACCAACAATAAGAAGGTGAGTATTTCTAAAAGAAAGAAATGATAAAGAAATGAACTAAACTGCCGAGAAGAAGAGCTTACCGAAAGGAAACCTTAAGTTTAAAGACCTTAAATACCTAACCAAGAATTGAAAACAATGAGTTAGGATCTGAATGAAAATTAAAGAAAACTAAAGAATTAAAATGAAATGAACTTAAGATTAGGAATACCTTTGAATGTACTAGAACCGAACTACACCTTGATATAGAAAAACACACTATTTATCTTACTTCCCATTTGTTTATGAAGCTTAAAATGATAAAGCTTATAACCCAACCCAAGTGTTTATCACTCCAAAGTAAACCTAGCAGCTTGAAGGCTCTTAACACAACTTAAAGAATGAGAGAAATGGTTGGGTACTAGGTCCTATTTATAGAGTTAAAGGAGTGAAAAGATCTTCTTTTAGCTTGAATAAAAATAATGAATATTACTTGAAAAACATTTTAATATTCATTCAGTAGAGGCTTAAGACTCGATCAAAACTTTTAGAGGCTGGTCAAGAGGTTAAGTGTTGAATTGAGCTTGGTTTCAAAATCATTTGAAAACATAGCCCTAGGGCCGATATATCGCCCATTGTAGGCGATATATCGCCTGGGCTTATGCCCCGAGTGTTCGTCGATGCGTTTGTGCGAAGGTCACGTGTTTTTCGTATTCCCCATGTGGCGGTATATCACCCCTATATCTGCGATATATCAGCATACGCTGAAATATTATACACGTAATTGCACTTTTTAAGCTTAATTTGAATTGGGTAAACAACTTTGACTTAGTCATAATACATTTTTAAAGTTGCTGGCAGGTCCTAGGGTTTTTAAATATTTCTCTTATAAAACTATTCATCAAAAATACTTAATTCCATAATAAACATGCACACGACAAGTGTCATGATCTTATTAGTTCTATCTAAACCTTATAGTATAATAAATAACATCTTTATAATCAGCTATATTAATCAAATCTATAAGTGTTGCTATGAGTGTTCAACTAAGTGCCACCTTGAACCAAAATCCACAGTAATAAACATCCTATAACTACTACTAGCTATTACTACTACTACTATCTAACTAGCTAAGTAAAGTTCTGGGACTCTACAATTCTCCACTACGAAAAAGAATTTCGTCCCCGAAATTTACTTACCAAAAAATTCATGATACCGGGCTTGCATGTCCTCCCCCAACTCCCACGTTGCCTCCCGTTCAGAACTATTACTCCATAGGACTTTGACTATTGGAATACTCTTGGGCCATAACTACTTTATCCCTCTATCTAAGATGCTAACTGATCATTCCTCGTAACTCAAGTCTTTCTGGAGTGCTATCGTATCGTACTGGAGGACGTGAGATGGGTCTGACACATATTTACGCAGCATCAAGATGTGGAACACATTATGGCTATCTACTAAAGTTGGCGGTAGGGCTAATCTATATGCAATTGCTCCCACTTTGTCCAATATCTCAAAAGGACCTAGAAACCAGGGACTAAGCTTGCCTTTCTTCCCAAACCGCTTCACACCTTTCATAAGAGATATCTTTAGGAAGACTTGATCTCCAACTTTGAATTCCACATCACCCCGCTTGGCATCCGCATAGCTTTTCTGACGGCTTTGAGCAGCAAGCATACGCTTTCTAATCAGCACTACTGCTTCTTGAGCTTTTCTAACAGCTTTGGGACCTAGAAGCTGCCTTTCTCCTACCTCGTTCCAATGTAATGGAGATCGACACGTTCTTCCATAAAGTAACTCATAAGGTGCCATCCCGATTGTTGACTGGTAGCTATTGTTGTAGGAGAACTCTATCAACGGCAAGTACTTACTCCATGATCCTCCGAAATCAAGTACATAAGCGCGCAACATATCTTCTAAAATCTATATGGTGCGCTCAGACTGACCATCTGTCTCAGGATGAAATACTATACTAAGACTTAACTTAGTACACATGGCTTGCTGTAAGCTTCCCCAAAATCTCGATGTAAACACCAATCCTCTATCAGATACTATTGTGTTAGGGATTCCATGCAACCGTACTATTTCTTGGACATAAATGTCTGCGTATTGATCTATTGTGTATGAAGTCTTAACAAGAATGAAATGAGCTGACTTTGTTAGTTTATCTATTACTACCCACGCCGAATCATGCTGCTTACTTGTTCGTGGCAAACCTGTCACGAAATCCATAGCTATATCGTCCCATTTCCATTCTGGTATGTTAAGCAGTTGCAATAAACCTGCAGGCCGCTGATATTCTGCTTTCACTTGCTGGCATACTAAACATTTAGACACAAATTCTGCTATATCCTTCTTCATTCCTGGCCACCAATATATTTCCTTAATGCCATGAGTCATCTTAGTCGACCATGGGTGAACTTAGTATGGGGTACTATGCGCTTCTTCTAAGATCTTCATCTTAATCCCTTGATTATTCGGCACGCATACTCGATCCTTATATCTCAATAACCCTTGACCGGATATTGAGAAGTCTGTGGCCTTGCCTTCTCTAACTGCATCCATATGTGCCACTAATGTGTCATCATGCCCTTGCCCACTCCGTATATCTTCTAACAGATTTGACTGGATAGATAAATTAGCCAGCTTACCAATGACTACTTCTATTTCGGCACTGACCAGCTCCTGCTGTAGCGGCTTTTCTATTCCGGCTACTGCTGGTAAACTTCCATAACTCTTTCTACTTAACGCATCAGCAACTACGTTTGCCTTTCCCAGGTGGTATAGGATTTTGCAGTCGTAATCCTTCACTAGTTCTAACCACTTGCGCTGCCTCATGTTGAGCTCCTTTTGAGTAAAGAAGTACTTTAAGCTTTTGTGGTCTGTATAAATCTCACACTGTTCTCCGTAAAGATAATTGCGCCAGATTTTCAAGGCAAAGACCACTGCTCCCAACTCCATGTCGTGAATTGGATAACGTTGCTCATACTCCTTCAGCTGCCTTGAGGTGTAGGCTATCACCTTGTCATTCTACATCAGCACACAACCCAATCCTTGCTTCGACGTATCACAGTATACTATAAATTTGTCATTGGGTGTCGGTACATAGAGTATTGGTGCTGAGCACAGCTTATCCTTAAGCAACCGGAAGCTCTCTTCACACTTATCAGTCCAGTTGAACCTTTGCTGCTTCCATGTCAGGTTGGTGAGCAGAGTGGCTATCTTAGAAAAGCCTTCTACAAGCCTCCGATAATAAACTGCTAATCTCATAAGCTTCTTACCCCTGATGCGTTCTTTGGTCTTGGCCAATCCTTTACAGCCTCTACCTTAGATGGGTCTACTGCAACTCCGTCCTTGGATACAATGTGCTTGAGGAATGCTACTTGCGAAAGTCAAAACTCGCACTTCTTGAACTTGGTGTAAAGTCGATGCTCCTTTAGTCGTAATAAGATCAACCTTAAATGTTCCTCGTACTCGACTTCGTCCTTTGAGTATACTAAGATGTTGTTGATGAACACCACAACGAATTTATCCAAGTAGTCCTTAAAACCCTATTCATTATGTCCATAAATGCGGCTGGAGCGTTGGTAAGACTGAAAGACATGACTAGAAACTTGTAATGCCCATAACAAGTTCTAAAAGCTATCTTAGGAACGTCCTCTTCCTGTACCTTGAGCCGATGGTACCCGGACCATAAATCAATCTTTGAAAACATAGTCGCACCTCAGAGTTGATCAAACAAGTTGTCAATTCAGGGTAGCGGGTACTTATTCTTAATCGTCATCTTATTTAGCTCACGGTAATCTATGCACATCTGCATGCTTCCGTCTTTTTTCTTCACAAATAGAATCGGTGCTCCCCATGGCGAATGGCTCGGTCTAATGAAACCCAAGTCTAGGAGTTCTTGTAGCTGCATCTTTAACTCCTTGAGTTCGGTAGGTGCCATTCGGTATGGTGCCTTGGAGATAGGCTCGGTGCCCGGCACTAATTCGATTGTGAAGTCAATTTCCCGAGTCAGCGGCAACCCTAGCAAGTCATCAGAAAATACTTCTGGGAATTCTTTTACAATGCGAACGTCTCCAACTTTTAGGGGTGTCACTTTCTATCATCCATGATGCTGGCTAAGAGTGCTTGACATCCTTTTTCTATCATCCTTTGAGCTTTGAGAGATAATATTAGCGATGTGTGTAGTCCTGAAACTTGTCCCATAAAGCACAGTCTCTGGCCATCAGGAGTCTCGAACGTCACTTTCTGGCGTTTGCAATCGATGGTTGCGCCATGCCTTGCCACCTAGTCCATTCCTAATATCACATCAAAGTCTTTGATCTCCAGTTCTATCACGTCTCCTTCTAAGTCTACGTCCTCAATCTTGATCAGTACGCCTCGTACTATCCTTGATGATAGAACTACTTTCCCGAAGTCAACTCTGTTACAAACCTAGTTCTAAATCTTTTAAAAGGTTTGTTTAGTTTTTCTATCATTCCTAACGAGATATACGAATGAGTGGCTCCCAAATCAAATAATACAGAACATACATTATTGAGGATAGAAACCTGACCTGTGACCACTTTATTGCTAGCATCAGCTTCTCCTTGGGTTAAGGAAAATACCCTGGCAAAAACCATCTTGTCTTCCTTTTTCCCCTCTGACTTGAGTTGGGGACAGTCTCTCTTCCAGTGTCCTTCCTGACCACAGTTGTAGCATCCCTAGGTGTTTGCCCAACATTCACCAGGATGTTTCTTCTAGCACTTAGTACATTGCGGGTGTTCTACATAACCCGGCCTATTACTTCCATTATTCGTCCTTGCCCTTTTATCGCTATCGGACTGCTTATTGTCAGGATGCCTTCTTTTCTGACCATTATTGTTGTTGCTGGACTGATTGTTGTTGTTGTTGTTGTGGTTGTTGTTCCAACTATTCTGAGGTTGACTCTGTTGTTTAGGCTCAGGCTTACTAGTTCTTCTTTACTAACATTTTCCTGAAGCCTTTCTACCTCTATTTTCATTTCTAGAACATCGACATAGGTAGTATTTCCTAGGTTTGCGAGCTTAACCCCTAACTCAATCTTTGGTGAAAGTCCTCTAACGAACTTGGTCACCCTCAGAAAGTCAGTTGGAACCATTTCTGGTGCAAACTTGGCGAATCGGTCGAACTGCCGAGCATATTCTACTACTGATAAATTCCCTTGTTTCAGACCAGCGAACTCCTCGACCCTTGAAGCGATGACTGCTGAATTTTTGTACTTTTTGTGGAACAGCTCCACAAATCTGGTCCAAGTCATGGTGGCAACATCGTGAGTCTGCTGAACTAAGTCCCGCCATATTCTAGCATCTTTCTTGAGCAGAGACGAAACGCAGGATATGCAGTCCGCGTTGCCGAGATTCATGTGCGTCAGGATTGGCTCCACATTTCTGAGCCATTCTTCTGCCTCGAAGGGGTCTGTAGTCCCTTCAAAGTTTGGAGCGTGTTGCTTACGAAACCTCTAATAAACTGGCTCCATGTGCTGAGCTAGGTATGGCGCATAGTTCGCCACTAGCCATCCCCTATATGGACCAACTTGATGGGGTGCTTGAGCCATTTGCTGAGGTTGTGGCGGAGGCGGAGGCTGAGTCTGAGGCTGAGCCTGTTGTCGCTGTTGCTGCAGTAATTCCTCAACTTGCTGTCGCAGTGTGCCAATTTCTGCAGTGTTGTCAACCAGTGGCGGCGGCGCATTTCGGTTGGCAGTAGAATGCACTCCCCTTCTGCGTACTGGAGGGGTTTCATTGCTTTCAGGAGCAGCGTTGGAGACATTAGCATTGTTGCGAGCAGACCTTCAGAGCAACATCTTCAGCAGAGTTCTAACAGGTGGATACTTTTCCAATTATTTCTAAAATTAGATTCAATAAATTCCGAGAAGATGAACGGGGCTAAGCAATCTACCGAAGCTGTGGGATGTAAAAATGCATCGGTAGAGGAGCATTTCGCCTAGAGGGAAGCACCCGCACGAGAAGTGGTAGACGAAGCGAAAGTGAGAATGTCGGCTTGAGTAACGCAAATATTGGTGAGAATCTAATGCCCCGAAAACCTAAGGTTTCCTCTGCAAGGTTCGTCCACGAAGGGTGAGTCAGGAGATATCCTGCCGTCGCAGGTTGTCATTCCTGCGGTTGCAGGAATGCCCTAGAAATGCCAAAACTCTTCTGGAATTGCAGCCGCAAGACACCCTTCCTGCGGTCGCAGAAAGTGCTCTGAAACACTGTTTTCCACCAATTTTTGTCCTTTTGTCGATTTTTCCACCATGTTTCCACACCTAAGTCACCTAAGCCCTTTGACACCTGAAAACACACAAAACACAAGCGTAAAATAGAACAAAACAAAACTAAACACCTAATACTCTACCTAAAAAGACATAGATAAACGAGTCTAAAACTCGTTTATCAAACTTCCCCAAACTTAACATTTGCTCACCCTCAAGCAAAGAAAAAAAGACTCAAGATAAACTAAACAATAAATACAGGCACTAAACAAATGAATCAAGATAACCACAATTTTCAAGCCTCAAAATTAATGAATGACAAGCATATATAATTTTCGAAAAAAATACTGATAAGTAATCGAGATTTTCAATCCAACCACTTCTTCAATTCACCCTAACCCAATGATCATTTTTGTCTACTCAATCATGAACAGTAAATAATACACATTTAAAATAATTTACACATGCTGAATTCTCGCCATCAATCCATCAAATCTCATATTTCCATATGCTTGCTAACTTATTATTCTCCACTAATCTAAATCAATGCATGTTCAAGAATCAAAAGGTCTTTTAAATCTTGTATTGAGAGGCTTAGGTAATGGTGGATAAGATAGTCAATTAGCCTCATAAATACCATAAGCATATAATCCAAAAAAACCACACTTGATATTCACATCATAGTCCAACACAACCCCAAATTTCTCTTTATTTTCCAAGATTGCAAAAAATTCACACTAGATATATCTTTTCTTTTTCTTTTTTTATTTAACTACACTTCCCCAAACTTATGTTTTACAATGTGAACAAACATAAGAAGTGTAGTTTATTTTCAATCTCAATTTTTTTTTCTTCGAATTTTTCTCTCAATCTTTCCTTTTATTTTTCTATTGTCACAACCAAATCACAAAATAACACCCATTACAAATCAATCCCAATTTAAATATTTATATGCTCATGGTATAAATGAAGGGAATGGAAAATAATAAAGTGTTCAATTAGGCTCAAAATAAGTGTTTAACAATATAAAGTTATACTTTTTAAGCTCAAAAAGGGTAACTACGGATAAATTAATCAAGGTTGCCTTGAAAGGTTCAAACGTTCCAAAAAAAATCACCTAAATCATTTTCCTAAACAAGCATTGTCTATGATTTTGCCTCAAATAGTAAGCAAGCAAGTTCTAGAATTTTTCATACATTCTTTCCACATTCAAAATTCATAAAGTGTACATACATTTAAATGCAAGAATTTACCAATCATGATCAAATAGTTAGTTTTACAATGAATTAAAGTAACCCAAAGAAGTGGTCAAACCAAGCACATGGATTGTTTTTTTATAATCAAATATACTTTTCTCGAATTATATTACAAGTTATTCACGTATTCTCATTGGCTAATCATTGTAATCTTGATTCGACAGATTCTCTAGATACCCTAACACGAAACACAATTAACACATAAAACCAAACACAATTTAACAAAACACCAAATTAAACAGAAACTTGACTTAACTAACCTAATACAAATAACTATAATAAAACCACCTTCCCCAAACTTAACAAAAGCATTGTCCCCAATGTTTAAATAAAAGCTAAGGAAAGAAACCTTACCAGACTCGACTCACAATGCAGGACCTGCCTCGTCATCCCCCTCAGGTGGAGGATACCCAAAGTTGGGTGGTTGTGGATATGGTGGAAATCCACTAGTGTCAATGCCAAAATGAGTAGCGAAGGCTTGGTTGTAAGCATATTGATTATGTGCCACATTGACACTCCATAAGTGGTGTTGCTGGACCTTTGGTTGACATTCTGAGTTCTTTGCGATGGACGAGCAGACTGTCTAGAGGTACCTGCACCAGGAACAGCTGAAAAAGTTTTCCCATTGTTAACCTTGGCCAAATCATAAACTAGAGGGGGCAATTTCTCCTCTATTTCATTAACGGGGACCTTGCTTACAGACATAAACTGGTGATAAGGCTAGGAAAATACAACCCCACATAACCAATGACAGAACACTCATTCAAATTGGAAGCAATAATACTACCTACATCTATAGATTTCCTTTGTAGGACAACATATAGCAAGATCGCCTTACTAGGGATGATAATGGTAAAAGCTTCGGTGGGTGTCAAATTTGAACGGATAAAATACAACCACACTCTTTTTTCCCTCGTCGACAAATTGAAGGGAAACCCAACTCAGTGAGTGCCATTGAAGGTCCATTCAGTGCCAGGCAGGGTTAAAGCTTGCAAGATAGTGTCCCAAGTACTCTCCACGCATAGTTGGTCCTGTAATTCCCTATACTCATCAGTTTCTAGGGTAGGAAATTTGAAAATTTTGTTGATATCACTTATGTGAAATTTCACAGTTTTTCCCCTAACAGTTGCTTCCCATGTATAGTCATGGTGAAACGCATTAGCATAAAATTCTTGAACTACGGGGATGATAGCAGCAATTGGAGGATCATATAAAACCTCCCACTTATGGGCTCTAATCACTAACTTATACTCTTCAGGGACAATAAACTCATCTTTTCAATTGGTAGCAAACCCTCTCTCCCTAATAAGGCTACGCTCCTTATCTTAAATGTACCTAGAATTGGCCATTGGGTTGACAAATCTAGGCACATCCTCAAAATTTAGGTCGTCCTTATGCTCTATGGGTGGGGGTGGTGGTTGTTGTTTTTTTTCGTTTTTCCAGTTTTAGTTCTTTTTTCTACTTGTGGACATTATGACACAATAACCAAATCTACTCAAAATAATGCACACACCACCAAAAATTTACTGAAGAACACCAATTGCAAAAGTTATAATCAATGTTCAATTTATGATTTGCCAAAATCAAAACAAGCACAAGAACAATGATCAATTCCTTCAAATTGCAAAATCCTCAAATTTATAGCTTAGAATAAGAAAATGGCAAAATTCTCCACATAAATTGATGACCCAATGAAATTGAACATAAAAATAAGCATCTATAATACCCAATTTCACCAATGTCACTTTAATTTCACAAAATCATCTAAAAAAAATCAGACCCAAAATTAGGTCAAAATTTCCCAATTTCAAAATCAAGCAAACTCAACACAAATGCAAATCCATCAACATTCAATACAATCCGTTCAAAGATAGCTTAAGAATCCAGAAATAACATATAAATAACAAACACCACACACAAATTTCAGATTCACTAGTTCATCATGAAAAATTTCTCAAGAACACAATGTAGAATTGAAGAGGAAAAAGATGAAGGTGACTTACAATGGTAGATGATGATGGAGAAAAAGTTGACAATGATTAAAAGAGAAATATACTTACAAAACCTTAGAGTGATATGGCCTCTTGAAAAAAAAATGAAGAAAGAAAAAGAATGAGAGAATGAGATTAGGGGATGAAGAGAAGAGGAAAGTGAGAAAATAAAAGTGAGAAGAGAGAGAGTCTGATAAGAAGAAATTATGTTTTTATATATATTTTTTTATTGAAAAATATTGTGATCCTGCGGCTGCAGAAAGTGGTTCCTGCAGTCGTAGGAATCTCCCTATTGCGCCTAGATCACTGGACCTGTGGCCATAGAAAGTGGTTCCTGCGGTCGCAGGATTGCTCTACAAACCACAACTTCATCATTTTTTATTATTATATATTTTTTTTCACGTATTTCACATTGACAAAATCCACAATATTTACAAGAAAAGTAAAAAAAAGATAAACCAAAAACTAATTAAAAAATAAAATAAAAATTGTCTCAACTAAAATAGCTTAAAAACTTAAATGAACTTGGGATGCCTCCCAATGGCACTGTCGTTAACGTCATTTAGTCAGACGATGAACTCCTCATCAAAGAAGCTTCAACAGAATAATGGACTTTGCTTGGTCAATGAGACCACCCAAGTATGGCTTCACTCGTTGACTGTTCACCTTGAATGTTTCATTATTTTCATTTTTCAAATCCAACGAACCATAAGGAAACACCTTCACTACTGTGTACAGTCCCGACCATCTCGATTTCAATTTTCCTGGAAAGAGTTTCAACATGGAATTAAACAATAACACCTGCTGACTTGGTTGAAATTCTTTGCGAACCAAGTTCTTATCATGCCATGCCTTGGTGCGTTCCTTGTAAATCTTGGCATTCTCATAGGCTTCATTCCTAAACTCATCAAGTTCATTTAGTTGCATTACCCTATTTTTCCTAGTTGCATTCAAGTCCATATTTAACTTTCTCATTGCCCAATATGCTCGATGTTTTAATTCCACCGGTAAATGGCAAGCCTTACCAAAAACCAACCAATAAAGAGACATGCCAATGGGGGTCTTAAATGCCGTTATATAAGCCCATAAAGTGTCATCAAGCTTTTTAGACCAATCCTTCCTTGAGATATTAACGATCTTTTCAAGAATGCTCTTGACCTCCCTATTAGAAATTTCTGCTTGCCCATTGGACTGTGGATGATAAGGCAAAGCGGTTCTATGTCGTACTCCATACTGAGCAAGCAAAGCATCAAACCATTTATTGCAAAAATGAATCCCTTCATTGCTTAAGATAGCTCGGGGAGTTCCAAACCGAGTAAAAATATTCTTATGCAAAAAATTTAGAACCACTTTACCATCATTCGTAGGAGTTGTCGCTGCTTCCACCCATTTAGACACATAGTCCATGGCGAGCAATATATACTTGTTATTGTAGGATGATGGGAAAGGGCCCATGAAATCAATCCCCCACACGTCGAACAACTCAACTTCTAGAATAACATTCAGCGACATCTCATCTCTTCGTGATATGTTACCGGTGCGTTGACATCTATCACAAGACTTAACAAAAGTATGTGCATCTTTAAATAAAGTAGGCCAAAAGTATACCATTGCAATACTTTTGTTAAGTCTTGTGATATATGTCAATGCACCGGTAACATACCACGAAGAAACTACATTGCAATACCTTTGATGTTGTCCTGGTAGCACCAAAATAACCCCCACAATGGTTGAGAATAGAGATCATTTCATCTTCCGGTACGCAACGGTGAATTATTTGGCCAGCATAATGTTTATAGAGAATGGGCTCCTCCCAATAATAATGTTTGACCTCAGAGTAGAATTTCTTCAACTGTGCTCTAGACATCTCAGGAGGCACAACCTTTGCCACTAGGAAATTGACATAATCTGCATACCACAGTGCATTGGCTTTGTCACTCACCCCGACCAATTGTTCATCGAGAAAATAATCATTGATTTGCACTATCTTGGTAATTTGATCGTCCTCAACTTAGAGCCTAGAAAAATGATCCGCCACAAGATTCTCGGTACCCTTTTTATCCCGGATTTCCATATCAAATTCTTGGAGTAATAAGACCCACCGAATGAGACGGGTTTAGCATCCTTCTTGGTCATGAGATATTAAATAGCGAGGTGGTCCGTGTACATAATCACATTATTGCCAATTAAATACGGATGGAACTAATCGAAAGCATAGACTATGGCTAGAAGTTCTTTTTATGTTGTTGCATAATTTAGTTGAGCATTATTTTAAGTTCGAATAGCATAATATATGGTTCGAAATACCTTGTCCACTCGCTACCCAAGAACCGCTCCAACCACATAATCACTAGCATCACACATAAGCTCGAATGGAAGGTCCCAATTAGGTGCACACACTATAGGAGCTTAAATTAGCTTCTCCTTGAGAGTCTTGAAAGCTGTCAAACACTCTGCATTAAAATCAAAAAGGACCCCATTCATTAGCAAGGTGGACAGCGGCTTTGAGAAGTTGGAGAAATCTTTGATAAATCTCCGATAAAACCCCACATGGCCCAAGAAACTCCTCACTCCTTTAACTGAAATTGGAGTTGGAAAATTCTCTATAGTAGAAATCTTGGCCTGATACACTTCAATGCCCTCACTAGAAATTTTGTGTCCCAAGACAATCCCTTCTCTCACCATAAAGTGGCACTTCTCCCAATTAAGTACCAAATTTGATTCTTCACAATGTATAAGAACCGCTTCTAGGTGATCCAAACATTCATCAAAATCAGACCCGAACACCGAGAAGTCATCCATAAAAATTTCAATACTTTTCTCTACCATGTCGGAGAAAATAGCCATCATGCACCTTTGAAAAGTGGCTGATGCATTACAAATACCGAAAGGCATCCTTCGGAAAGCAAAAGTACCATATGGGTAGGTGAATGTTGTCTTCTCTTGATCCTCCGGAGCAATGGCAATTTGGTGGTAACCTGAATACACATCCAAGAAACAATAATAATTGTGGCATGCAAGCCTATCAAGCATCTAATCCACAAAAGGCAGCGGGAAGTGGTCCTTCCTCATCGCCAAATTCAACTTGCAGTAGTCAATACAAATCCTCCATCCTGTCACAGTACGAGTAGGGATGAGTTCATTGTTCTCATTTTTTTACCACAATCATTCCTCCCTTTTTAGGCACCACTTGAATAGGGCTTACCCAAGCACTGTCAGAAATAGGATAGACCACCCCAGCATCCAACCAGTTAAGTACTTGCTTCCAAACAACACCCTTCATAGAGGGATTTAGCCTTCGTTGAGCTTCAATGGAGGGTTTGCTATCTTCTTCCCCTTGAACTCTCAACCTTAACTCTCCCTTTTAAACATCAATGAGGGCTTGCCCAGTAGCCAAGAATGGTCTCCCAAGAATAATGGGAACTGTTGTATCCTCCTCCATGTCTAGAACAATGAAATCCCTTGGAAAAATAAACTTGTCTACCTTGAGTAGCACATCTTCAATAACTCCCCTTGGGTGCTTGATTGATCAATCCATGAGCTGAAGAGTAATAGTTGTAGGCTTTGCCTCACCAAGACCAAGCTTCTGAAAAACAGATAGAGGCATGAGATTGATACTTGCTCCAAGATCACAAAGAGCATGTTTGCATTCAAATTTCCCTATAGTACAAGGGATAGTAAAGCTACCCGGATCTTGAAGCTTTTGTG
Organism: Humulus lupulus; assembly: GCF_963169125.1. NCBI lineage: Eukaryota > Viridiplantae > Streptophyta > Magnoliopsida > Rosales > Cannabaceae > Humulus > Humulus lupulus. The sequence continues at coordinate 52,544,180 of NC_084796.1, read as the reverse complement.
GAAGCTTCCATTGGAGAATTGCACTACACTCTTCAGTAAGTGCTACTGTCTCAAAGTCTTCCAACCTCCGTTTCTTTGAGAAAATCTCTTTCATGAATTTCACATAACTCGGCATTTGCTCCAAGCCTCGGAAAATGGGATGTTAATGTGAAGCTTTTTAAACACCTCAAGAAACTTGGAGAATTTTTTGTCAAGAGAAGTCTTCCAGAGTCGTTGTGGATAAGGGATTTTGACATTAGAATCAACAACTACCGATTGAATCTTCTCTTTGGTTGCAAGGCCTTCAGTAACCTTTTCCTCCACTTGGGGCTCAACTTTTTCACAGCTCCCCTCTTCTTCTGCCTTCTTTTCTTGAGTCCCCTTTAGAGAAGGACCCTCAATTTCTTTCCCACTCCTTAAAGTGATAACTTGACACTGCTCCTTAGGATTTACCAAGCTATTGCTAGGCAAATTCCCTTAAGGCCTAGTATTCAACATATTGGCCAGCTGCCCCACTTGCATCTCCAAATTTTTGATGGAGGATTTAGTCTCAATCATAAACTGAGTTAGTGAGAGTCAACAAAGCTGCTTGCAATTCATTGGGCTTTTCTAGTTGATCCTATGGCTCTGGCTTCTGTGAAGATGAAGCTTGATTCATGGACTGTTGTGACATATTCTGCTAGTATTGGCCTTGAAACTGTGACTGTTGGCCTTGATTGTTTCTCCATGAGAAATTTGGGTGACTTCTCCACCCAGGATTGCAAGTGTTGGAGAATGGGTTGTTGAAAGGCCTCTGAAAATTTCCCACTACTTGAACCTGAGCTTGGTCCATGGGAATATTATTATTAAGGTCAGAAGAAGGGCATTGATCAAAAGAGTGTGGACCCCCACATATTCCACAACCTACTGACATTTGAATAGCATTAGCAGACACAATACTCTATTGCAGCTGTTTTGTTAAGGAAGCAACCTGAGCAGTCAAGGCAGTGGTTGCATCTAATTCATGAACCCCAGCTACCTTTCTGTTAGTAGGCGTACGCTCATCCGACCATTGATGATTGTTTGTAGCCATATCTTCCAACAACTCATATGCCTCGTTGGCACTTTTACTCATAAATGCCCCTCAAGCTGCGACATAAATTATAGTACGAGTAGTAATGCACAATTCATTGTGAAAATTGTGGAGCAACATCCACTTTTCAATGCCGTGATGGGGACATTTTCTCAGCAACTCCTTGAAACTTTCCCAAGATTCATACAAAGATTCACCATCCAGCTGATAAAAATTAATAATCTTCCCTCTCAATTTAGCAGCTTTTGATGGAGGAAAGAACTTGGCAAGGAATTTTTTAGCCAAATCCTCCCAAGTATTTATAGAATTGGATTGAAGGGAGTTCAACCAACTCTTAGCTCTTTCCTGCAGCGAAAATGGGAATAGCCTCAATCTGATTGCATCGTCGCTCACTCCATTATACTTGAAAGTAGCACACAGCTCCAGGAAATTAGCTATGTGCATGTGTGGATCTTCAGAGGGTAGACCACCAAACTATACTGTACCCTGAACCATTTGGAGGATCACTGGCTTAATCTCAAAATTATTAGCGGTAACAGCCGGTGGTCTGATACATGTCTATACCCCCGTAACAGTAGGGGGTACATAATCCCTAAAACTTCGAACGACGGGGTTCTGAGGTTGCACCTGAGCAGGCGCAACTGGGTACACTCTTTCATTACCATTGTTCCCCACACCCTCAATATTTATGTTCTCATCCATGGCAACAATAGAGTTCTCAACCCTCTTGTTTTTATGATTCTGCCTGCAAGTCTTCTCAATCTCAGGATTAATTAGAACAATATTATTTGCTCCCCTCCTTCTACGCATATAATAAAATTACCTGAAATAGAAGTAATCAAATGCAAGCAAACCAAGTTAGAAATTCCTTGAAAGACAACCAAAACAGAAATAAAATTAACTATTTTAATATTGATAAGTTTTCAGTCTCCAGCAATGGCGCCAAAAACTTGTTGCGAAAATTTAAAGCTACGCAAGTATATGTAATTGCTTTTGTAGTTTATTTCGGTAAGACCGATATCATTCCCACGGAGACTGATTATCAAGTACCAATATCCTATTTTATTTTCTATTTGGTAATTAAAATTGGAATTTTTAAAAATAAAAATAATAAATAACAAAATTAAATGAAGAACAACAAAGAACAATAATCTTGCAGTAAACTTGATTCAAATATATATATATATGTGTGAGAAATTAGGGGTTCTAATCTTCTCTACTATCCACTTTATTATTCATTAATGCAATCACAAAAATAATTCTTCTCATTAAGATGAAAGACATGCAAAAGTGTTAAATATTCAGGTTAAGAAATATAAAACTCAACCTAATGCAAATTTTCTATATTTCTATGAGAAATTTAAACAATAAGAAGCAATGAACTCAGCTCTAAATCACATAGACCAATTTGATACTCTCGTTCTAAATTGAAATCTATGTCTATTCAATTTTAACATATCCAAATCTCACTTCTCAGATTTTGATTCAAATTCATAAATAGCATGTAAATGGTGCGCAATCAATAACATACACAATAAACACAAATTGAATAGAACTTAGATGAAGAAGAAATAGAAAACTTGCATTAATTCATAATAAATCTTCAAGAGATTCAATTAAAAACCCTAAATAGAATTTAGTTCATGTTTATCACTAAGAAATCCATAAACATGAAATTAACATAACCTAAAAGTAAAATGAGAAGAAAAGAACTCTAAATGATAAATCCAATCTTCCTCCAAAGCACTCCTAAAACTCTTGTCCCAGTCTAGATCTGCAAAAATGCCTCATTTCATCTCCTTAATCGTAATTTAAACCTAATTAGCATTTTTTTAAACATTAAATGACCAAAATACCCTTCATTAAAAATCTGCGTTTTTCACATTTCTAGACATATCCTGCGTTCGCAGGATGTCATTCCTGCGGTCGCAGGAATGCCCTAGAAATGCCAAAACTCTTCTGGAATTGCAGCCGCAAGACACCCTTTCTGCGATCGCAGAAAGTGCTCTGAAACACTTTTTTCCACCAAATTTTGTCCTTTTGTCGGTTTTTCCACCATGTTTCCACGCCTAAGTCACCTAAGCCTTTCAACACCTGAAAAACACATAAAACACAAGCGTAAAATAGAACAAAACAAAACTAAACACCTAATACTCTACCTAAAAAGACAGATAAACGAGTCTAAAACTCGTTTATCACAAGCCTTTATGACCCTGAACAACAACTTCCAACAAATGCAACAATTTTTGCAAGCGAGAAATCCGAACATCCAAGCTCCACAATTTTAGCCTGTCAACATGGACATGAATATAATACAGTCCATGATGGCAAGCTTTCAACCACAACAACCACAGCAGTCACAACCACCACAGCCACCAGAAAAGCAACCACCACAGCCACCACAACAGCCCAACGATAATGACTTTCAAATTGATTTTGATGACATTTAGTATTATTATATTACTATTTTTAAATTACTAATATTATATGTTTTTTTTTAATTTGGAGACAATACTACTTATATTTTGTTATCTTACATTTTGGAGACTATGGATATTGTTAAATTGATTTTATTATTTAATTAATAAATTGGTTTTATTATTTAATTAAATAAGTTGGTTTTGTTTATTTATTTAATTAATATTTAATAGTTTATTAAATAAATTTTAATCAATATAATTAATTAAATATATTTTTTTTAAATTGTATACCTACAGTCGCCGTAGGTGCACACTGAACACGAAAATTTGAGTTTTCGCGACACTATAGCGATGTCATATCTTCATTGAAGGCATATAAACCCACACACTCTTCAACGACGACATGGCGTCGTTGTAGATGGAGTGGTCGACGAACCTACAACGACCACATGTCGTCGCTGTAGAAGTTTTTTAAATTCAAATTTTCAAATTTTGCAACCACCAACAGCGAGGACATGTCATCACAATATCTCAGTCCAACCGTAAAAAATGATTTCCTACTGCGATGACTGTGTTGTGTCGTTGTTGTAGAGTGCTACACATACAAACCTACAGCGACGTCGTTTTGGCGACGACATGTCGTCACTGTATACCTTCAGCGATGATTTCTTGATCTACAGAGTCGTCGTTGTAGACTCTTTTTCTTGTAGTGGTGTTACATGAGAAATATAGTTTTATTAAGGGCATAAAACTCAATATGTAATTTACTTAAACCTAGAAGACCAAGGTGGTAATTTTCCTTATTTTCAATATCATCTCATAAAACTATAAAAGTTTAAATAATAAATATATGTATAAATTTAAATTTTTTTATTTTCTGTTAATTTAAACTCTAGAATTTTTAGTTCCTGATGAATATTTATATTGTACTTTTTTATTATTTTAATAATTTTTTATTCTGCTATTTAATATTTCAAATCTAAAATAAATTGTTTATTTTTTATTAATTTAAAATTTTATTATTTTTTTAATTCTTATCAAATTTATTCTTATATATATATATATATATTTTTTCATTTTAATCATTTTAGTTATATTATTTACATCAAAAGTTTAAAATATATTATGAATAATAAGGTTAGGGACAAATTTACCAATACAAGCAAAGTTTAGAGACCAAATTGTATTTAATTCTTTTTATTGTAAGTATTTTTAACGGATTTATTACCAGTGTTAGAACTATATAGCTAGAGACATATTTGCATTAAATTGGTGAGTTAAAGGACCTATTTACTAATTAAAAAAAAGCATGGGATCAACTTGCTAAGACACGTATAGATTAGGAGCTATTTGCATAAATAAGCCTATAAAATAATTTACTAAAATAACCTAAAGAAATAACTAATAAGTAAGGTATATCAGGCTCAATACTAATATCCACAACCACAAAGAGAGAGTTTGCAATAAGTATAGATTCTTTAAAATATATATATATTTAATTTATTGGGAACTTTGATGCTATTTTAAAATTGTATAGATCATTTATTCACAACCATAACATAAGATTATTTTTAATGTGTATAGCTTGATTTATTAACTCTCTATGTGTTTATTCTGGTCTATATTAATGCCTACATATATTCTCTTTGTTTCCTTTTTTCTATAAAGTTTTTTATTTTATCTGTAAAGTTGAATATTTCAATAGTTAATTTCTCCTTAATTATTCAGAGTTTCACGCTATGGAGATTATGGAAATGTGTAGCGTTTATCATGTATAAAAATACAATAACATACCAATATTCATCAAAAAAGTAATATAAATGAAAAGAAAAATATATATATATATATATGTGTCTCTTAATATACAAATATCATTTTCATTGATGAATCAATATTATAAATCCATCAACCTATCCTCACATATCAATCTCAAACCATAAAAAAACAATACATAAGACAACGTTTTCAAGGCTTAGGTTTGCTAAAATAATTCTGAAGAAAAAAAAATGTTTTAAATCTCACAATCTTATAATGTGGTGGCCAAAATCAATTATTGTAAGTTGATGAGAGAATTGATGTAAAACCTGTGAATTTTCAGGTTGAAAAAGTTAAAAAGACAAAAAAAAAATTAATTATATATATAAGTGGTGGGATCCACTTTTTTTTTTTTTAATTATATATTCAGATTTTCTTCCTTTTCTTCTCCCTCCCCACTTTTTCTTCTTTCTTCTTCTTCTTCTTTTTCTTTTCTTTTCTTACTTTTCTCTCGACAAGCCACGGCAAGGTCACTAGACCCAACCACCGGCCACCATTTTCAACATGCGCCAGTGCAGCAGCTTCCCCAACTGGCGATGACAGCAACCCTAAAGTTTGGTGACCATCGGAGCAAGGACGAGCCCGTACGGCCACACCGAAGTTTTGTCGTCGAAACTTTGAGGTGACTTTCCGGCGAACTCCGACTATCGTTCGGCGAGTGGGTGGCACCGTTGGAATCAGCGTCATGAGGGGAATGTTGCCCACTAAGTCATTCCGGTCAACTCGCCATTTTCCTCCGGCAAGATTTTGGGTATCTCTGCCCCTTTGGAAGTATTTTCTGTTAAGATTTCTCACATATGAGCATTATAACATTATCAATTCTAAAATCAATAACAATAAACCACGCTCATGTAATCTGCAAGATCAAACTTTATTTAGGGTATTGAATTGAATATATATAGATGAAAACATACCTGACATTGAGTCTCCAATGTTCATCTTTGAATCTCTCATGTTCTATATAAATAATATTAGAAGAACAATGCAAGAGAGAACTTATGGAGAGCAGCCCTTACCAAATCACATCTATAAGTATTTTCCCAACAACATATATGTTCAATATATATGTTTCATATGCCTTCTTACCCTAAGGGGTATATTGGGCATATTGGGCTTATATTATCAGATATGGTGCACTATGGTTTAATGGGCCAACCTATAGTCTTTAGGGTGCTACCATGTGCCTCAATTGCGATTAAATTAATATTAACCATCCCATTATGGTCTTTAACTATTCGTAGGCACTCTAGAAAATGATTGTGATAATGGAATTATGTTTGTAATTATATTAGTCCATATAAAATTCTAACATTCTCCCACTTGGACAATATAATCAAACCACCATAATATTGTCTAACACATATATGGCAATCAAATAAATCATACATAATATTATACCGTTAGGATACAAATATTACATATGACTTGGCCCTGTAGACATTTAAATATCATAACAACCATTAACTATCAAACCAAACATGCATGTGGTACATTAATTTGAGACTATGCGCATTCATCTCCTTTTGTACCTGTCACTTCGATGAACAATAGTATATACATATATAAACATATATACATAACAGCAACAATGAGAAGTGACTTCAATTATCATGATGCATGTTCAATACATAAATAACAAAACTCCCACTGAGCTCAACAAGCTAGGCTCCTGACAATCCCATTCGGGCAACGTGTTCTAAAAACACACATATAGGTAAGCCTTTCGTTAGTGGGTCTGCTAACATGCTAGTGGTAGGCGTGTACTCAATAGAAATGAGGGACTCAGCGACTTTCTCTTTAACAAAATAGTATTTTATATCAATATGCTTTGAGCGAGAAGTACTCCTAGTGTTCTTAGAGAATGCTACTGCTGCGGAGTTGTCACAATACAATTTCAGCGGCCTCGAAATAGAGTCTACAACACTCAATGCTGAAATGAAATTCCGCAGCCATATTGCTTGACAAGTAGCCTCATAACACGCCATATATTCTGCCTCCATCGTAGAAGAAGCTGTGAGTGTCTACTTGACACTTTTCCATGAAACAGCTCCTCCAGCCATCATATAAATGTAGCCTGAAGTGGACTTTTTATCATCCACGCATCCTGCATAATCGGCGTCACTGAACCCAACTATATCAAGAGTGTCAGCTCGCTGATAAGTCAACATATGATCCTTTGTACCCTGAAGATACCTCATGACTTTCTTAGCCGCTTTCCAATGGCTAAGACCAGGATCACTCAAGTATCTACCCAACACGCCGACAACAAAAGCAATATCAGGGCGTGTGCATACTTGAGCATACATCAAGCTACCAACCAATGACGCATAAGGAATGACTTTCATTTCATCTCTCTCTTTATCATTTTGTGGACATTGGGCCTTTGAGAACTTATCACCCTTCACTATCGGTGCCTTCCCAGGAGAACATGCGTGCATATTGAATCTTTTCAAGATCCGATAAATGTAAGTCTTCTGAGACAAACGAAGAATGCCATTAGCCATATCCCGAAGAATCTGAATCCCAAGTACATAGGAAGCCTCACCAAGATCCTTCATATCAAAATGGCTAAACAAAAGTTGTTTTGTCTCAGTCAACAGATCATAATTATTAGATGCAAGCAGGATGTCGTCAACATACAATACTAGAAAAATAAAGCTGCTCCCACGGACCTTCATGTATATACATTGATCTACTACATTCTCCTTGAAGCCATTTGCAGTGACAATCATATCGAACTTGAGATACCACTGCCTTGATGCTTGTTTAAGCCCATAGATAGACTTTTTGAGCTTGCAAACCATGTGTTCTTTGCCAGACTTCTCAAAACCAATAGGTTGAGTCATGTAAACATCTTCAAATAAATCTCCATTCAAGAAGGCAGTCCTCACATCCATCTGATTGAGTTCTAGATCAAAATGAGCAACTATAGCCATAATAATTCGCAACGAATCTTTGGTGGAAACAGGTGAAAAGGTTTCTTTGAAACCAATACCTTCTCTCTGGCTATAGCCTTTAGCCACAAGCCTAGCCTTATACCTTTCCACTTGCCCATTCGAGTCACGTTTGATCTTATACACCCATTTGCATCCAATGGGTCTGCAACCTTTGGGTAATTCAACCAACTCCCAAACTTCATTTTGTGACATAGAATTCAACTCATCGTTCATTGCATCCATCCACAATACAGATTGAGGACTATTCATAGCTTCTTGATAGGTAACTGGCTCAAAAGTGTCTCCTACATCAAACTCATGTTCCTGTAAATAGACAAGGTAGTCATTAGGAATAGCAGACCTGCGGGTTCTCTGTGATCTTCTCACCATAGCTTCATCATCCCCAATATCAAGATTTTCACCTTGGTCTTGATTTTGAGGTTCATCATGAGTTTCTACCGGAATCTGTTCAATCACAGGGTCATCAACAGGAGCGGAAGCGAAAGCAACAGGTACAGGGACATAAACATGTTCTTCCCTTAATACAATTTCTCTTGACCCTTGACATGAACCAAATTCTTCTTCAAAATAGACAGCTCTATCTGATTCTATCACTCTAGTGGTGTGAGAAGGACAATAGAACCTGGAACCCCTCGATCCAATAGTGTAACCTACAAAGTAGCCACTAATAGTTTTCGGATCAATTTTCTTAGATTGTGGGTTATAGGGCCTTACTTCAGCTTTACATCCCCAAACATGAAAATGACGCAAACTCGGTTTCTTACCCGACCACAACTCATATGGTGTCTTTGGGACAAACTTACTAGGTACATGATTTAAGATATAAGCAGCAGTTCTTAATGCCTCACCCCATAAAAATTCTGGCAAGCTAGAATGAATCAACATACAGCGTACCATGTCAAGAAGTGTGCGATTTCTCCTTTCAGCAATTCCATTCTGTTGGGGCGTCCCTGGCATTGTATATCTTGCATCAATACCACATTCCTGCAAGTATTTGGCAAAAGGCCCGGGGTTCCTTCCAGTTTCATTATAACGTCCATAATACTCTCCACCTCTATCAGAGTTGACAGTTTTAATCTTCTTTCCCTTTTGAAGCTCAACATTCGTCTTGAAAATCTTAAAAGCATCAAAAGATTCAGATTTTTCACGAATGAGCTCAACATGACCATAACGGGAAAAATCATCAATGAAGGTGATAAAGTATCTATAACCACCCATAGCAGGTGGAACAAAAGGCCCACAAATATCAGTATGAATAGTCTCCAATACATCTGTGCACCTGTCTAACTTGCTCTTTCTAACCTTGGCAGTCAACTTTCCTTTTATACAATCAACACAGGCAGTGAAATCAGAGAAATCAAGATCCTGAAGTACACCATCCTTCACCAATCTCTCCATTCTATCTCTAGAAATATGGCCTAAACGTTTATGCCAAAGCATAGAAGATTTCAAATCTGATCTTGCACGTTTTGACCCAACAATAGCATTAAGTGAAGAAGAACAAGAAGAAGTAGAAGTAACAAGAACAACATCATGTAAATCAAGCTTATATAAGTTTCCACATAAAGTTCCATTTCCAACCAACATAGAGTCACAATACAAAGTCAGTTTTCCAGTTCCAAAATGAAGACTATAACCTAGTCTATCCAAAATAGATACAGAAATCAAATTCCTCCTAATAGAGGGTAAATAAGCAACATCATGCAACTCCAAAAAATGCCCAGTATTTAGCTGCAGTCTAACAGTCCCAAAAAATTCAACTCTGACTTTAGTATCGTCTCCCATGTATACATGCTCCTCCAACCTACTCGGTCTTCTTCGGTTTGTCACTGCCTGCAAGGAATTTGTAACATGAATAGTAGCTCCAGTATCTAACCACCAAGTGTTTAAGGGCACATCAATAATATTGGACTCTAAACAAACCATCACAAGACAATTACCTTTCTTCTCTAAGTGAGCTTTGAGCTTTCGACAATCAGCTTTCTTATGCCCAAAGCATTGACAAAAGTTGCACTTCCCTTTGAAAAACTCATTCTTATGACCAGTTGAAGATGAGCTAGCTTGCCCATTTCCCTTAGGATGGTTGGCTTTCTTCTTAGGATGCTTTTGGTCACTAGAGTTGTTGGAAGTGAACTTTCTCTTGTGAGGATTGTTTGGGTTCGTCACCATGGAGATACTTCTTGCCCTACCTTTTCTCATGTCCTCCTCTTCCTTGGCAAGAATAGTAGACATCTCCCCAACAGTCCATTGCTCTTTCTGAGCATTATAGCTTGATCTGATCGCATCAAGCTGAGATGGAATGTTCTCCATCACCAACCACACCATGTAATCCTCACCAAGGTCCATATCCATGGCCTTAAGTTTATGATAGTGGCCCATGAGCTTGTCAATGTGAGCCCTAATGTCACCTGAACCATCGTAAACAGTGTGATGCAGCATGTTCAAGTGTTCATTCTTCTCATTCTTTAAGAATTTCTTATACTTTTCCTTAATGGCAGCAAGAAAATCCTTTGCATTTTCAGACTTGGGAATACTATCACGAATGGATTCGTCCATGTGATATCTCATAAGCATCAAGCAACAACGATTGGAGTGTTCCCAGTCCTCGTAAGATTTCTTAACCTTCTCAGTAGCATCATCAGCAGGCTTAGATGGTTCATCAATTCTCAAGGCCAAGTCCATTTTCATGAAGGTCAAGTTCATCGTGATATTTTCAATCCACTGCTTGTGGTTGGTTGCATTCAACGCCAAGATGGCAGGAGATCTAGGAATGCTTACAGCTGAATGAGAAACAAGAGCAATAACTATTAAATACATGTTATGATAAACCATGTCATTTGTGCTCTTTTCTCATCAATATATGATCGCAAAATAACAAATGATCATTATGTATGCTAGAGTTCTTAGACAAACACACAAAATAGAACTCATACACAGGTAAGAACAATCTATTAAACATTATAATCAAATACATTAATTTACTATCAAAAGGATAGATAAATTGTGATTCATAATATTTAATAAATTTTCTTCACCATATTAAGCATCCTTAGCAAGCAATTATTATCGATAGGATAATTAATTACTTGTATGGATCTTAATGCAAATTTGGAGGATGATACAAAATTTAAATAAACTAATATTTAAATGTTCCTTATCACCAAACAATTTCCATGCTTAATCTTACGACAGGTAAGATACATTTAAGCATTAATTGTTGAAATAAATAAACAAATAAACATGGATTTATGCCACAATGAAATTAATTCACCAAAATTATGAATAAGATTCATTAATATTGTGCATGAGAGGAAATATACATAGAAAAGATAGAAAATAAAAAAAAAAGAATAAAATGGTGAAAATAGCCGAAAAATGGGCCGTGCACGCAACCCCACGCGCCCCAAAAAAAAATTTATATTGTCCGTACGACATGTCGTTTGGTGGAAACGACATGTCGTTCGGCCGAACGACAACCACCAATGGGTCCAAACGACCCGTCGTTTTTCAGATTGAAGGGGACTTTACATTGGGCAAACGACACGTCGTTCTTGCCTGACAGAGGCAAAACGACATGTCATTTTCCCTCGTCCCTGTCACCTTTTTTTTTTTTTTTGGGGGTCCGCAGGTCTGCAATTCGGATCAGCGCGACCCGGTCGGATAGGCCACCTCCGGCCTCCAAATCCGACATCGTTTGGGGGGTTTTCTTCCATTTTCAATGCTCTATCAATTTCCAATATCCATTTACTCAAAAAAACACAAAATCATGGTCGAAATGTAATGAACCCGAAATGGGTTTCCTCCATTGTTGAAGTTCAAGAAAAAATTCGATTTTCACAACAATGCATGAAATTTTTTGCCCAAAAAAATAGCTAAAACCCAATACTCATTATCAAACCCGATTTCCCCATTAACATAGCATGATTTCGAAATTTCTTGTGAAAAAATCATATTTTGAAAAAATTAGGTATATGTCAAAATTTCAAACCCTAAAATCAAGTCAACCTGTCTCTGATGCCAATTGTTAAGATTTCTCACATATGAGCATTATAACATTATCAATTCTAAAATCAATAACAATAAACCATGCTCATGTAATCTGCAAGATCAAACTTTATTTAGGGTATTGAATTGAATATATATAGATGAAAACATACCTGACATTGAGTCCCCAATGTTCATCTTTGAATCTCTCACAATCTATATAAATAATATTAGAAGAACAATGCAAGAGAGAACTTATGGAGAGCAGCCCTTACCAGATCACATCTATAAGTATTTTCCCAACAACATATATGTTCAATATATATGTTTCATATGCCTTCTTACCCTAAGGGGTATATTGGGCCTATTGGGTTTATATTATCAGATATGGTGCACTATGGTTTAATGGGCCAACCTATAGTCTTTAGGGTGCTACCATGTGCCTCAATTGCGATTAAATTAATATTAACCATCCCATTATGGTCTTTAACTATTCGTAGGCACTCTAGAAAATGATTGTGATAATGGAATTATGTTTGTAATTATATTAGTCCATATAAAATTCTAACATTTTCCGGCGACATCGGAGGTCATTTGGGCAAAGGAGTTGTACTTTCGTGATGTACTCATCGACGGAATCGTTTTGATATATGTCATGCATATATTCGTTGACATTTCTGGTACACCGCTCACTGCCACCACAAACCGCTACTGTACACTGCTTGAGTGAGGTTCCGGAACTTGAAATTTTAAATATGGTCATATTATATGTCGTTGGACACGATTTTGAATAAGGAATGCAATGATGATAATCGTTTGCTCATTTGGTGGACGTAGGAAAAGCGTGATACTAAAATTGGACTAAATCACTCTAGGATCATCGTTAAGCTTATGAGCGTCACTTTGGGCTCGAATTGAAAATTCTAAGGAGGTAGGGACTCAACTAAACTATTGGACTTATTTTACTCGTATTGAATTGCATTAAACATATTCCAATTTTGATATTTATAAAATATTTGAAAAAATTTAAACTTAATATGCATGTTTTCTTATCTGTTTTGAGGGCACTGAGTGCCAAATATATTTTTGTTCACTTATTTATGTAAGTTATGATTTTTGAGTTTTATTCAAATGCAGCTGTTATGCTGCCCAATTTTCTAAAATATAAAGGGAATATGTTTCTTTCTTTTCATGTTTACCTGCATTTGGTTATACCGATGAGAGCCATAGTGATCATTATTTGTGCATGTTGTTGTTTTACGACCTAGTCTTTGTGTCATCATAGGTAGATCAGGTGTCCACTCACCTATAGGTGTAAAGACCTGGCATCTGTATACAGGAAGTGTTCTGAGCCTCCCCCTTGTGGTGGTTATCAGGTCCGGCAACCCAGTTTAGGATGTCAATTTTTCTATGGTGGGTAACGGGAACTAGGGATCTAGTGGACAGTGTGATGTGACTTTGTAGCTATGCTCTTATGCTTATTTGTGGTTTCTCTCTATTTTGGTTTTTACATGATGATAAATGTTTTGTTTTCAAAAGCTAACCATGCAGGGGTTTTATTAAACTTTTGGGTCCTATGTTATTAGTTGTTTTCCTATTGGGCTTTATAAGCTCACCCCCTATATCTCTCCCATTCAGGAGCCTAGTGATGCGAATGTGGAAAAGATTAATTATCGATGGAGCCAATGTGTTTAGCATATTTCTATTTAGTATCATTGTCTTATATTTTGAACATTATATATGTATTCGACTTCGAATCTAATGATCGGTATATCTAAATGAGCTATGAAATAATTAGGGATGAGGAATGGTGGATGCTAAGTTGTTTACCAAAAAATGGCTGCTGATGACGTAGCAAGAATTTCTCACACGTGGTTGACACGTGGCAGAGTCGAAATGAAGAGGTGCTGTTCGCTTATCGACCAGCTCCCCGTTGCTTCGTCAAACCTCACGATTAGATGCGACCAGATTGGTCGTATGCTTCGGTTTATTTCCTTAAAATATTGTAATTTTATAATAACTACGTGTATTATTTCCTCTTTATTGCCTTGATACGCGAATATTAAGGATAATTAAGGCACATTCGCCCATGTAACCCCCCTTCAGCCTATAAATATGCAGGAGAGAGCTCAAGGAAGGGACTTTTGACTTTTGAATCTTTTTTCTTAATACTGAGAGAAAGAGCATATAGTGCGATTATCCTCAAAACAGTTGTAATTCTCCCAAGGCTTGTGAAACTCAAGAACCCTAGTTCTTTGATCACAGCATTAGGATTCAATATTAATAATAGCACTAAGTGGACGTAGGTCATTACCATTCATTGGGGCTGAACCACTATAAATCGTATGTGTCTATTCTTTACCATTTGATTCCACTCTTGATTATCATCTCATTTCTTGTCGTATTTCTGACTCTGTGTCGTTGGCCAAATCGAGGATCAACATTCTGGTGCTTTCATTGAGAGATTGATCAAGAAGCTGTAAGAAAATCTAATAGCAAAGACATTTAAGAAAGCTGGATCGACCGCTAGCGCTGCATCATCACAACCTCCTCCTCCAAATGTGGCGGAGAATGAACCACATTTAGAGAGGATCAACCACCAAGCGCGCCACCACAGCAAGCTCCCAATCCTAATCCTCCACTCCAGCCAGCAAGCCCCTAGAGGCCGGAGCAGCCACCTGTGGCTCAGGATGATGTCCCAATTCGGGATCCTGAGCAACAACCTCCATCTCAAGCTGGTCGAGGCAATCCCCACCACCAGAGGCAGATTAGGGCCGGGCAGCCACCCCGCAGCCCTAGACGCCTAGGGGATGAATAGCCAAATCCACCGAGCAAGGGGCAGCGTCATTCTGCCAACAGAAGGAATAACGAGTCAGGCTTTGCGGTCAGGGGCCCCCCACGGCATAATAATGCACGGGGACCCAACGACCAGCGCAGGCCTCCTCTTCACGCTCGGGAAATACCAGCTCAAGGAGGAAATAGCGTGATCATCCGGTCACGTCATATTTAGCCACAGTTTAGAGATGTCCATGACTATAATGAAGACTATTTTTGCAGAGGAAATGCTGGTCGGAGGAATGAGGAAAGAGGTGGAGATAGAAGCCCCCCACCTAGAGAAAATAGGCCAGTAAGCCATAACGCTGGGGGGCATCCTAGATAAAACGACGTCTTTGATCGGCTAGGAGTTAGCGAACAGAGGCACAGGGATGAAGATCTGAGGGACGTACTCAACGACCGTCGTGAGAGGCATAATGAGTACGCTCCTCTGGCACTAGTCGCCCCAGCGATCCCAGAAGCAGTTCAAGCTCATATTGATGCTCTAAACCAGGCAGTACAACAGCTGGTCGGGGTCGAACATCCCACATAGAATACGATTGGAGGAGGGGCACTCCGTTTGTGCAAAGGATTGCTGTGGTAGAAACCCTCAGTAAATTCAAAATGCCAACACTGCCGAACTTTGATGGGTACGGAGACCCAGTATCTCATGTCAACAAATTTGAGATACAAATGGATATACAGAAAGTGTCAGAAGATGCTCGTTGCAGGATCTTCCCCGCAACACTATCTGACACCGCCCAGGAGTGTTTCTTTAAGTTCTTTGCTGCTAGTATAGTATCATAGGAGATGTTCGTGAAGGAATTCTACGGACAATTACTTGCGGGTCGAGTATACCCCACAGAGGCCAACCAACTGGTCGAGATACGCCAGTAGGAGGGAGAGCCCTTGAAGGAGTACATCCAGCGCTTTATGCGAGTAGCGGCTGGAGCCAAGACAGTGGGCGACGAAGGCAAGATGATGGCCCTAACTGCTGGGGTTAGGCACCATTCCCCTCTCTGGAGCAGCCTGAGAAAGAATGGGGTAAAAAGTACCCAGGAGTTTTTGGATTGAGTTGATCAATATATCAAGCTCGAGGACGCAATTGCCAATGAGGAGAAATCGTCCACAAAGGACAAGGGACCGAAAGAAGAACCCGCCAAGGCCGCCAATGGGTCAGGTAAACCCAATGGAAACGACAAGGGCAACGAGAACAAAAATGGCAAGAATGGTGGAAAACGGGCGACCAATGAGCCGTCGGCCTCTGAGAATAAACTCTCCAAAGGCAATCGATACGAGCCGAGATTCACCAACTATACGGCCCTTGTCGAAAGTCGAGCAGAAGTCTACCAGACGACCAACCCTAGCATGCCTTATAAGAAACTCGTGCCTATAAGGAAGGATATCTCCAAGAGAGATACAACGAAATTCTGTCATTTTCACAACGACTATGGGCATGACACTAATGAGTGTAACCAATTGAAGGAGGAGATTGAGTTCCTGATCAGACAGGGACATTTGAGGAGATATGTGCGAACCACAGGTGGGTCTCAACGAGAGGCTCAAGGTGGCAACGAGCAGGTGCTTGCACGCCAGCGCTCACTACCTTTACAGCCAGCTCCTGTGGCAGGCACGTTACTCACCATCTGTGGTGGCCCACACCTTGTAGGGGACAGTGGGATGGCAAGAGAACGATACGCTCGAACCCTACTCCATGACCAGGACATTGAGATGATGAGTGTGGAGGATAGAGCACCAAAGAAGGCTCGAACAGAGGAGGAATTGATAACCTTCTCTAAAGACGATGCCCAGCACATACGATTCCCACATTCCGATCCGCTAGTCGTTGACGTACAAATTGCCAACATGATGGTTAAGAGGGTGTTGGTTAACATAGGAAGCTCAGTCAACATTTCTATACAAGTCTTCACTGGAAAGAATGAAACTTTCCGTCAAGGATTTGGAGCCATGCAACCAAACCATCTGTGGTTTTTCTAGCGAAGGGTTCCCCCCAACTGGTTTGATCAGGCTTCCAGTTACAGCAGGTACTACACTTGCTAACAGGACATTACTCACTACTGACAGTTGATTGTCCTTTGGCATATAATGATGTAATTAGGATGCCAATTTTGGTCGACCTACGAGCAGTTACCTCGATATGGTACCTGGCCATGAAATTCCCAACCGACGCAGGGATAGGATACGTGTTGGGAAATCAGCGGGAAGCGAGGGAGTGCTACAACGCCTCGATAACTAAGGCAAAAAAAGGTGTATCGAGGGAAGTTGCCGGAAAAGAGTTGCAAATGGTGGCTGATGTGCAAGCCCAATCAGGTGATAATGTCACCAAATAAGGCGTTGCCCAAAGTGAGGACAGAGATTTAGATCCTCGCTTTAGGGATTTTGATGAAGAGATAGGACCCATCGAGGACCTTGAAGAGGTCCAACTCGATGAAGAAAATCCGACCAGGGTTGTGAAAGTCGGTAAAAACTTAGAGACAACAACAAAACAAGCGCTGGTGGAATTTTTGAAGGAAAACCAAGAAGTCTTTGCCTGGATGCACAAAGACATGGCCGGAATAGACCCTGCAGTCATTAGCCATGTCCTGAACAAAGACAAAAGTTTTCCACCAGTACAATAGAAAAGGAGGCTGCTCGACAAAGATAGATCAAAGGCCCTAAAAGAAGAAGTCGAGAAGCTGAGGAGAATGGATACATCAAGGTAGCATTTTATCCATCATGGGTCTCTAATCCTGTACTAGTTCCCAAACCGAATGGCAAATGACGAACATGCGTTGATTTCACAGACCTTAATAAATCCTGCCCTAAAGATTGTTTCCCACTCCCTAGAATCGACCAACTGGTCGATGCCACTGCAGGGCATGAGATTCTCTCATTCATGGATGCATACTCCAAGTATAATCAAATTAGTATGCATCCTCCTGATGAGGATCACACTAGCTTTCGGACTGACACAGGGCTTTATTGTTACAAAGTACTGCCCTTCGATTTGAAAAACGCTGGTGCGACTTACCAGCGACTGGTCAACCACATGTGTAAGGAGCTGATCAGCACAAACATGGAGGTATATGTCGATGACATGCTAGTTAAGTCGAAGAAGGCTGAAGGGCATATAGGGGACTTGCAAGAATGCTTCAACGTCTTGAACAAGTATCAAATGAAGTTGAACCCCCTCAAGTACTCCTTCGGTGTAGGATCAGGGAAGTTCTTGGGATTGATAGTAAACTCGAGAGGAATTGAGGCCAATCCCAAGAAGATCAAAGTCCTGGTCGATATGAAATTTCCAACAAAGATCAAGGATGTTCAAAGCTTGACTGGTAGAATTGCTGCTCTCAGTAAATTTATTTCCAAATCGACAGACAAATGAGTCCCATTTTTTAATCTACTCAGAGGCAACAAGAAATTCGAATGGACAGAGGAGTGCGAGCGGGCTTTTCAAGAATTGAAGGCTCACATGTCGCAACCACTGATCTTATCAAAGCCGGTTGATAAAGAAACTTTGTTCATCTACCTGGCAATCACAGACTACACTACCAGTGCTGTCTTAGTAAGAGAAGAAGAAGGTGTGCAGAAGGTTGTTTATTATGTAAGCAAGAGGCTAATTGGAGCGGAGCTGCGATATCCACCTATTGAAAAAATAGCCTATTGCTTAATCTTAGCCTCCAGAAAGCTGCGGCCCTACTTTCAAGCTCATCCAATCACGGTTTTGACCGACCAGCCTCTACGGCAAGTTCTGCAGAAGCCAAAAGCCCCAGGCAGATTATTGAAATAGGCAGTTGAACTTGGGCAGTTCGATATCTCTTACCTACCGCGAGCAGCGATAAAAGGGCAAGCCCTGGCAGATTTCGTCGCATAACTCACTGGGCTCCCAGACAGCGAGCAACATGAAGGGTCTGAAGAGCCCGAGTCTCAAAATCAAACTCCCTCATGGAAGTTGTACACGGACGGCTCTTCTAATGAACATCACGCAGGGGCAGGAGTGATTTTGATAACACCTGAAGGGCATCGATTTCACTGTGTAATCAAGTTTGACTTCACTTCTTCTAACAACGAGGCCAAGTATGAAGCACTGCTCGCTGGGTTACGATCGGCCAGGGACATGAACATAAAGGCACTTGACATCAATAGTGACTCTCAGCAGGTAGTAAATCAAATCATGGGAGAATATCAGGCCCGAGGTTTAAAAATGGTTGCCTACTTAAACAAAATGAAGGATCTATTGGCGCAGTTTGATAAATACACCCTTCAGTAAGTACCTCGCGACCAAAATTCAAATGCTGATGCTTTGGCCAAATTAGCAAGTGCGAAGGACGCTGACACTCTGAACATAGTGCCAGTTAAGCGACTATCCATGCCAAGAATCCAAGCAGAGGAGACCTCTTTGGTGATTAAGGCGGCCGATACATGGATGGCACCTTACATAAAGTACCTTACGCAGGGCATTTTACCGACAGACAGAAACAAAGCTAGAACCCTTCAGCGGCAGGCTGCTAGGTATATCTTGGTTGATGGAATCATGTACCAAAGAGGATACTCAATGCCACTCCTCATATGTATTTCAAAGGAGAAGGCCAAAGAATTGATGAAAGAGGTCCATGAAGGCTTTTGTGGGGACCATGCTAGGGGGCAGAGCTTATTGAAAAAGATCCTAAGGCAAGGATACTTCTGGCCAACAATGAATGAAGACTTGATGGAATTTGTGCGGAGGTGCGACGAGTGCCGAAGGTTCTCCAAAATTCCACAAGCAACCCCTAATGAGCTAAAACAGATGCAAAGTTCGTGGCCATTTGCAGTCTGGGGTATAGATTTAATCGGATCTCTGCCTACAGGAAAGGGCGGTGTTAAGTAGGTTGTGGTTGCCGTTGATTACTTCACTAAATGGGTCGAAGGTGAGCCACTTTTAACCATAACAACTAAGAAAGTGTTGGATTTTGTGGTTAAAAACATCGTGTGTCGCTATGGATTGCCAAGGAAGATTGTCTTAAACAACGACACCCAGTTTTATAATGATATGTTCACGGATTTTTGTGAGCGACATGGAATTATCAAAAGCTTTTCTTCAGTCGCTCATCCTCAAGCAAATGGAAAAGTCAAAGCAGTCAATAAAACGCTAAAGGATACTCTGAAGAAAAGACTTGAAGAAACTAAGGGGGCATGGCCGAAGCAATTGCCTGAGGTACTTTGGTCGTACAGAACTTCCCATCGAACACCAACTGGCCATACTCCATTTTCCTTGGCTTATGAATATGAGGCTATGTTACCTGTTGAGTTAGATCCACCATCGCATCGCAGAATAACGTACGATCAAAGCTCTAATAGCCAACAATTGATGGAATCTCTTGATTTGGTCGATGAAAGGCGAGAGCAAGCCCAACTCCAAGTAGCTGCTTACCAGCAAAAAGCCGCCCGATATTTCAATTCTAAAGTATGCGAAAGGAAATTCAATGTCGTAGATCTAGTACTTCGAAGGGTTTTCCTGAACACCTGCGACCGTGACCAAGCTACTGGAGTACTCGGACCTAATTAGGAAGGACCATACCAAATTGAAGAAGTCCTCCATCCAGGCACCTATAAACTTGCTCGCTTAAATGGAGATCTCATTCATCACTATTGGAATGGAGAATACATGTGCAAGTACTATCAATAAACAATTCTTCTTAAAGAATTGTCTTGTATTAATTTTACTTTTTACAAGTTATGAAAAAGAGTTGGTCATTTTACGTGGCTGATCGCTTATAAGTGTAAGATCTTGTTGATCACTCGTCCAGACATGTTTTTTCCATTCATTACGAAAAATATAAGGGACTGTGCGCAGCCAGAAATTCTTGCCAATTATTGTATTTATTACAAATATTTGCTCATTACGTGTGTTGTTTTGCTGTATTATCGTCTTAAATTCTTTGCTCCGAGCAGTAATGTTCGAACAGGTTTTGGTCAAGGCAAGTGACCAAGGACCTAAAGCTCCTCAATCACTTGGGGGGCATATAAGGCATCTAGTAAGCAAAGCATATCTAAAGGTATGCAAACACATTAGCAAAATAAGTGAAAGCATGCTAGGGTACTTAGAGTATTTTTCAAAATTTTGTATTTTGTTAAATCTAACCAAAGTACTATGCTAAGTTCAGTCATGCGGACAGATGTTATAATAACATAAAAATATTATAATATCAAAAGGAATTCCTTTACAACGCAAGCAGCAACTACTCGGATGTAATTGTTCATTAAAAGTAAAAGCTGCCCATGCAGCAATAAAAATTAAACATTAAAAAAGTAATTGTCTTTACATCATGACCCGTAGGTCGTGTGTTCAAAAGATAACAAGAAAAATAAAAAAGACTACAAAGTTGGGGGATCTTGAGGAGCGTTCTGGTCGACAGTAGCGCTAGCTTCATTCTCCTCGCCGTCAATCCCCGTTGCCAGGGAAATCTCTGGGGAAGCAGGAACTTTCGCTCTTTCTTCTTCCTCTAGGCGAATGGCGCATTGGGACATTAGAGTCCGTCTCAAGTGCTCAGATAGATAGCTGAAGTCGGCCTTTTGATTGTGCTTCTAAAACTCGTAGAAGCAAAGGTGGGTGGCTTCCTTATACTTCTCCAAGTTTTTGGCATCAGTTTCTTCGAGCTCCTTTACGCGCCTTTCCAACTCCTTCGTCTCCTTCCTGCTCGCAATCAGATCGAGCTCAAGCTGTTTGGATTCTTGGTAATTGAGTTTGGCACTCTCCCTGAATTTTTCTTTATCTTCATTGAATTAGTTCAGGGCGACCCGACTTTCCAACAAATCCTCGGTCAGCGTGGCTTTCTACTCGAGCCGTTCATCGTTCTGCTTGGTCAGCTCTGCATTTTTCTCAAGCAGTTCACCGTTCTACTTGACCAATTAAGTGTTTTTCTCGAGCAGGTCAGCATTCTTTCCCTCGAGCGCCTTCATTGCCTCAGCGAGCCTGGTGTCAAAGTTTTTGGTCTAGGAGACCATTGCACCCGCGCAGCGCCACCCAGCAGTCATGGTCAGCAATCCCTACAACCAAATGAAAAGAATAAGGTGATGGTAGAAAATTAAGAGTAAATTACTCAGCAACAGAAAGAAACTTACACTGACTATCTCATTCAGCCCTCGATTTATTATTTGATCGGTTTCCATGGAGATGGTACCGTCGATGGCCTCTTGACGGTGTTTGTGTTTGGAGAGTTTGTATATTCTCTCCCTGGCCGAGCTGACCACGGTGCTGGACAGAGTGTCTTTGGGTGGAGTATACTTAAAGTTGTCGTCCCCGTCAAATAAGTGACAGGGAATTGGCAAACTATCTAAGAATGAGAAAACAGTATCGTTCTCATCTGAGGACTCGTCGATGGGAGCAGAGGGTTCGGTGGCTTTCTTTTTTCCCTTTCCCAGTGGGGCAGGGGGGGCAGCAGCTCGCGGGGTGCTGGAGGGCTCCTTGATTGTCACTCCAGTCATCCTCCTCCTTTGAGGTTGCGACACGTCTAGGTGCAGCTCGGGAATCTCCTCACTGGTGGCACTCCTCGCTGTTGACTCCCTCAAATCCTGGTGAGGTTCCAAAAGCCCGACCAACCTCAGGTTAGCCTCTGTGGCCAATTGTTTGACGCTCTTCTCTACGTCAATCATGCTAGCCAAGAGTGCTGATCGGACTTCCATGTCTGGAGTGGGAGCCAGTCGCAGTCACTGACCTAAAATGACTAAATCTCTAAGGGGAATGCAGGAAGAATTAAAGGAAAATAAACAACCAAGGGAGTAAAGATGTTACCTCCTTGGGTGAAGGCCAGGTTGTTGGCGACCATGTCTGTAGTCAGAAAGTAATCTAGATGGTACTTCCCCACATTGGATATGAAAGTGGTATCACTCAAGAAAGTGCAGGTCGTTTCCTAGTGGCAGAAATGGAAGAACCCCATTTTTTCTTGATTGGGGTTGGATTTTAGGTCGAACAAATAGTTGACCTCGTGTGGCGTGGGGACAGGCCACTTCTTATGGCTATAAAAGGATATAGAGTGCAGAGAACATTCTATACCCACTAGCGGTTATTTGGAAAGGAGCGACCCCAAAATAATTGGCCACTCCTTGGAAGAAAGGATGGAGAGGCAGGATTGCTCCTGCCTCGATGTGGTACCTCGACCAGGCACTGAAGGTGCCTCCAGGCAGATTTGCCCATTGGTCTCTAGTAGGTTGGACTAGGGTCACCCCAGGAAGTCCATACTTCTTAATGTAATTGGCAATCATCCTAATCGTTACTCGGCTAGGAGGGGCAATGTACCATTCGACATCTAGTTTAATGGAATTTCAGAGTTGGGCTTGAGTTTGGATTTCTAGGTCGGGGGTATTTTCTTCTCGACCACTAGTCGAAGGAATTTCAGCCCGAGGAGCAGGCTGATTTGAAGGAGAAGCGAATGGTTTCTTTTTCTGGGCCTTGGACTTTACTCGACCCATATTTTGAAGTGGGGACGATGGAATGTTTGGGGTGGCACAAGAAAAAGGGATCTCTCATATCAACAGCGATGGTTGCTCCTCGTCCTCAAGCAATTGGGCCAACAAGTTGTCGTCGATAGGCCTCTCACCTCCCCATGGATCTTGCATGAAAATCTGCGAATAGAAAAGGGGGAGATGAGAATCTAAGGACTAAAACCTTGTGTTTAAAAGTTGGAATAACGCTGCTCGTGTATAAAAGTTAAGTTTTTGTACGAGCAGCAGCATTCTGATAAAAAACACTGTATTTCAAGCGAACAGTTTGGGAAGTAGATTGAAAAGCATAAGTGAAAAGTTTTTCAGGAAAAACTTTTCGACTCTGAAAGGGCAGGAAAAACCCATTTTTTTCTACTAGCTTAAAAATCGAATTTTTACTTCGATTTTACGCCCTAAATCTATAACCCTGACTACCAAACTAATTCTTAACCCCAGCAAAGTATCTCTTCCCTACTATATCAAACATCGATCAATATGCTCATTTACCCTAAAACAGTTTCAGTCAAGAACATTCAAGTGCTCAGATACGAAACAGATAAAAAATGGTTTTGCATGGCATCTCAAACGACTGAAAGGTTTGGGAAACTTACTTGGATAAAAGTTAGAGTATGAACATGAACGTTTTGAACGTCTGAGCGAAAGTTCCTCAGATCAACGATGAAAGCTTCTGGGTTGTTTGGCTATGTTCTTCAGAGTTCTTGAAGAAGAGAAGATAAGTGAAAAGTAAAAAGTAAAAAATGAGCTTGGGGGGATTATTTATATTGATCGTGGTACTGTAAAAGAGGTAATCATGGAATTACTTTTTTCAAAGCTTGGAGAAATGCAATATGTTGATCCCAAAAGAGGGTGTTTTAATATTTAAACTCGCAAGTGCACGAATCGTTTCGGAATATAATGTTCATGTAAGTACGAGGTCGAACCCATGGGAGTTGACTAACATCAAAAGAAACTATTTCAAACAAAGCAATAATATTCTAACCTAGTTCCAAATATTTGATGAGATTTTGTTTTAGAAAAATAAAAGACAAGTAATAAAATGATTTAAGATTAAATAGAAAAATAGTTTTCAAATGAGATAAGTAAAATAAGATTATTAAGATGTTAGAATCCACAAAATGCAAGTTCAATAGTATTTATAAGTATATTGATTCCCAAGTTTAGATATAGTTCAAATAAATCACACTATACTTTTTTCAAAATATACTTTCTTATTCA
Source organism: Humulus lupulus (assembly GCF_963169125.1). Lineage (NCBI taxonomy): Eukaryota > Viridiplantae > Streptophyta > Magnoliopsida > Rosales > Cannabaceae > Humulus > Humulus lupulus. Next base: position 52,519,443 of record NC_084796.1, on the reverse strand, counting down.
AGCACAAGTTACTCTTTCAAAAAGGTAGGATTTTTCTTCACTTATATAAGATATAATTTCTAAGCATTAGTTGTGTTACAACCTAATGAAACTACAAGAAATCAAAGAGATTATGTTTAGGCAAAATATGATACTTATGCTCTAAGAATTAGATGTGAACAATTTAATGAAAAACATTTAATCAAAGAATATCATATTTTTGCATAATGAAGAACTAAGTGTAATATGCTCTAACACTCAATAATAGATGAAAAATGCATATCTTTGATAGAAAAATCCATAAACAATATTACACAAATGGGAAATCAACATACAATAAAAAAAATACTATCTAGTTACATTTTGCTTCATCATCATCTTAATAACCTTTGAAAAAGATTAGAAGCTCATAACTAGACTAGATTGAAATAAAAATTACAAAATAACATACTTGACATGCTCTTCAAAAGATGAAAATGGTAGAGAAAAGAGAGAAAAATATGTGTAGAATATGTTGAAAAGATGAAGAAGAAGAAGAGCCCCCCAAATGGTCTTACAAGACTCTATTTATAGGCAAAATATGGAGATTAAATTAATCAAATTAAAATAAATAAATTGATTAATTTAATTGTGTTGGGAAGTGGTAGGATAAATATAGTAAGTGTAAGAGTATTGGAAAGATGAAATGTTTAGTTGGGTAAAATATTAGTGAAAAGCTAGGGTAAAAAAAAATATTTTAGGAATGTTTATTTATGTAAGAAAAATAGGGAAGAGTGAATTGATATTTGAGTGAGAAATATTGGGAAGGAAAAATGTGGTTTTTGGCCTTTTTGGGTGGCTGTGGCAAGGTTAACTTGGGGACATCAAGCCGAATTGGGCCAGGTGGGCTGGTTTGTGTTTTGTGGTGGAGAGCTGGCCCAAAATGAAGAGAAGTGCTTGGCTGGGGATGTAACGTGGTGTACGACAGCTGGATGAAGGAGGGAAGGCTGCAGCAAGTTGATGGCTGGACTTGATGAGGAGAAGCATGAGGTGGCGGATTGGGCCTGGCAGATGGGCCTTCGGGCTGGTATTTCAATAACGCCACTTTCCTTGCTTTTTCTTTACAGAAATGCCATTTTTTCACCATTCTTCTTGCTTTTCAAGAACAAATAACATACAAAAAATCCCTATAAAACAAACATAAATTAAATTAAAACTAAATATTTTCAATAATGAAATATACAACAAAAGTTCAATGAAAATATTAATTAAAATTTAGTTTACTTAAACATTTAAGCTCAAAATTGCATCTTTTTACTCATAACTTAACAATATTAATTTTAAATAATTAAGCCATAACATTTTACAATAATATAACAATAAAAATACACAAAAATCTATAAAATTAAAATAAACATAATAAATTCAAAATTACTTAAAAACTTAATAAATCAATTAAAAACTCAAGAACTAAGCAACAATTAACACATAAAAAGTGGTAAAATAACTCTATTTAGTAGAGTTATCACAATAGCCGTCAGAAAAAATTTTGGGAAACCGAAAAGACATGATTGGACATGATTAGTTGCCTTTTTCGAGAAGGCATGGGCGGCTCTGACAGATTTTGTGGGGTATGCGAAGGGTCAATCTCCTAAGTTTACTTTATGCTGGTCGCAGTAAAATAAACTTGAGGGCAAATGTTTACCCAAAAACGGCTGCTGATGACGTGGCAAGAATTTCTCACACGTGGTTGACACGTGGCAGAGCCGTAATGAAGAGGTGTTGTTCGCTGATCGACCAGCTCCCCGTTGCTTCGTCAAACCTCACGATTAGATGTGACTAGACTTGTCGTATGCTTCGGTTTATTTCCTTAAAAGATTGTAATTTTATAATAACTATGTTGATTATTTCCTCTTTATTGCGGGATATTAAGGATAATTAAGGCCCATTGGCCCATGTAACCCCCCTTCTGCCTATAAATATGCAGGAGAAAGCTCAAGGAAGGAACTTTTGACTTTTGAATCTTTTTTCTGAATACTGAGAGAAAGAGCATATAGTGCGATTATCCTCAAAACAGTTGTAATTCTCCTAAGGCTTATGAAACTCAAGAACCCTAGTTCTTTGATCACGGCATTGGGATTCAATATTAATAATAGCACTAAGTGGACGTAGGTCATTACCATTCATTGGGGCCGAACCACTATAAATCATCTGTGTCTATTCTTTACCATTTTATTCCACTCTTGATTATCATCTCATTTCTTGTCGTATTTCTGACTCCGTGTCGTTGGCCAAATCAAGGGTCAACATAAGTATTATTTTGAGTGTTTATGACTTATTAAATTTAACTATTTGGTGACTACATAACTGTAGGGATATTATTGTCATATGTATAATGATAAATGATCATGCTTTTATCATTAATATTTAAAAATATTATTATAGGAGTTATTCCATTATTTTGACTTATAATTATAGTATTATTTAATATAAACTAAAGGATCATTTATAAAAACTATTTCCCAACAAAGGTCAAAGTTTGACATTTGACCACCTAAATTATGGATATTACAAATCTGCTACAGCCTAGGACTCGGGTCGTGAAAATTGATGTCTCGTATTATTTATGAAAATAATATAACATGTAATAATATTTCAAATACATGATGTTGATTTTGGAGGAATTGACATTACATGCTTATTATTTTATGCATGAGATATTGATTCAAAATGGAATCGATGACTAAGTAAAGAAATTATAGTAATGTATATTCATCATTTGTGATGTACTTTACTGAAGAATTTCTAAATTATCATTGCAACACAGCTAAAAATAAATCCATAAGTTATAATTATTTCTCATAATAATTAATATTGATCTTCAAGGATGGAACAATAGCTTAGCCAAGTCAGTATTTAAGTAGTGTTGCCCTCCTCCTCTATCTTCTCTTCTTGTTTTCGATACTTGATTCCACAAGCATTACACAAAGTCTGAATTATAAAATAAAATTAATCATATATAATTAGAGATAACATTAATTTACAATAAACTATAAGTACATACACATATGAAATGAACATACACTAGCACTAGATAGTCAAATTAATTGAGTAGCAAGCCAATAATAATTAATTACTAACAAATTTCCAAGTACATAACGTACTTAGAGTAAAGTACGAACAATGAACTATGATTAACAACTTTATTATAATTTAATACTAACAAATAATATATATATATATATACAGTTATATAGAATAAGTACTAATAATTAAAATCAAAATAAATATATTTATATATGAATTAACCTTGGGGCCTAGAGGACCTTTGCGCCACATAGGAGTAGAATAAGTATCACAATTACGGTTGGAGCACCTCTTGAGATTATCACCACGGTCCTCCTGAGCCTGCTCCTCCATAACAAGAACACGTTTCTTTTTGTTCCTTCGGGTGGCACTACTAGTCGACTGTGACTCCGCCACGACTCTAGTACTAGAAGCATTAATAGCCCTATTACCAGCACCAACAATACCAATAGTAGCACCCTCACAACCAATACCAGCACCAATATTACCAGGATCAGCACCACTAGCAGTAACACCAAAACCAACACCACCAACAATAGTAGAACTAGCCCTAACACCACTAGCAGCAACACCAGAACCAGAATCACCACCAACACTAGCAAATATAGTGGCAGTAGTAAAGGTAGTAGTAGAAAGAGCAGCACTAATAGAATTGTGGGGGATATAGCCCGGCATTAATTGTGGCTGTGGCTCCCTCAAAGAAGAGAAATTTGCACCATTGTTATTATAATTATAAGGAATAGTAGTATAAGTATACGGAGCAGTGAGACAATTGTAATAAGGAGGAGCTAATGTTACTGGTTCTTCATCAAGTGCGCTATAAAATGTAGTGTTGTTGTAACTTCCACTGTTACTTAAGTATGCCTTGTTTTGTTGAAGATAATCCAGTATTGCTGCTGTGGTACCACCGGCGCTACCATTGCCATGTTCACCGCTACTGTTGAGACCATTATGCATCATATTCATATTGCCACTCGTTCCACATGGCATAGCCTGTTCATATACATATATCCAAAAAAAAATCTCACACATTATTAATATTATTATTATTATTATATGTGTCAAATGATGATGTGGATTTATAAATGCTTCAAGTAGCATTATAGTAAGTTTCTCTATAGAATTACACATAAACAAATTAGAATATGACATTATATTTTTCCATATGCATATATAGGCCGGTACATACCTAACATGCTTTATTTTTTTCTTTAAAAACTTCAAATTTACTCTATTTTCTTTTCATTATTGAATAAAGTTTCTAAAACGTACGTATACTATACCTTATATTTATATTTGACTGACTTCATATATGTATGTTATATATGTTATCTATAATTAATTCCTCGCAAAAAATGACAAAAGCTATCCAGACAAATTGAATCAATAAATGTCTAAAATGGGAATTTTAATTAAACAATTAAAAAAAACATTAAAATCAAGGCCACTATTGTGGAAAACCATAGTAAATAACAAAAAAAAAATACTTTTCAATAAAAAAAAATGTGTTGTTCGTGTAGTCTTTGCTACATATGCATATTGATGTTTTGCAAGTACAAACTCAGCACATAAATATATATAAATTATTAATCTATATATACAATAATTTTTATTAAAAAAATTAATAAAGAGTACATACCTGATAAAAATTACGAGCACGAGAGGCATACTCGATATAGTTAAAATATGGGGTTTGTGGTTGTGGTTGAGGAAGGAGATTATTCAGAGGAGTAAGCATTTGGGTTTGGGAGATAACATTGAGATTATTTTGGTTCTTGTGAAAAGCAGGTAAGCCTAATCGGAGAGTGAGGTCCACATAGCCATTATTGTCTTCTTTACTATGGCCAAAGTTAAAGGAACCAGTACTCATACCCATTCCTTTTCGGACCATCTCAAATTGCTGTGAGTAATATCCATTACCACGATAATTATCCATAAACTACGATTATAAATAATTGATTGGTAGATCTGCCAATTTTTTTCACAAAATATAAATATCTTTACTCGATGATATATACAAGCAAATATAAGTGTATGATATAATGCTATAAAAAAATGAGATGAAGACAATATGTGCTTGTTAGGTGTTTGGATCAATGAACTTGTATTATATTATATATTATACATACGAGAATAATAACGTTAAGTTTGAAACCGAAGAAGCCATTTATATACTTGATGAGATGAAACAGAAATGACATGTAAGGCTGACACAATTTACATGGACAAATATTACACATGATTATTTTTCAATCCAAGAATATAGATCTATATAAATATAAGAGAATATTATAAGAGATATGAGTCTTGAAGAAATATTAGTATTTGATATGTTGATCCATTTTTTATATGTACGGGTTATTTGTATACCGATTAAATCGTAGATATATCCCTTTAAATATATCCTGTATGAATTCTTTGATAATATAATATAATATATAATAATGATAATAAATCGATAATATATAACAGTTACATATTCCCGCAAACAACAATATGACAACCAAACACATCAACCTTATTATAATAATATATGAAATATATGAAGATGGGTTGGTGAAAATTGAGTAAATGAGAATATTTATACCAAAAATATAGTTCTCTTCTAGATCTCACTCATTTTTATTTTTTGGATTCAATATTTTACAAAAAGGTACTTTCATTTGAGAAATGAAAAATGATATTTTTTTAATAAAGAAAATATCTATTTCACTCTGCAAAAGATGAAAAATTAGGAGAAAATGGAGTTTATTATCGTGTAAAGATCTCAAGTTCAAGGTGAACCATCTGCCAAAGCATTCACGCCACCCCATTAATGGATAATCTTACAACAAAACCTAAATCCTATAATATAAAGTAAAAAAATATTGAAAAGAAGTAAAAAAAAAATAGAGAAGACTTACAGAAGATAGCTATTGTCTAGCCTTACTCTTGTAATCAAAGGGCTCTGATACTAATTACCTTTGTTTTTGTGTTTTGTATAAAACATTGAGGCCCTTTATTTATAGGGTAAGAGAGAGTACAGGGACAAACATTTTATGGAAATAAAAAATAAAATCGAAAAAAACCTAATTTTATGTTTAAAGGATCACCATACCATTAAAGTTTATACGACTAGAATGACCTCCAACTCTTATTTATGTTAAAACATTCATCATTCTTTGAATTTGTTCATATGAGAATCAATGGTCAAAATATCATTAACATTACGGGCCCATTGTATATATCAATCGTATGGCTAAGAATTTATCTCTATAAAGTGGGCCCTACGGTTATTACCCCACCACATGTAGATATTGATAAGATTTTAGAGATAATCATTTTCTATTGTTTTTCTTTGGTAACCTCTCTATAATTATTTGTCAGGTAATAATTATTTTTGGTTGTCAAATATATAAAAAAAAAATGGAAAATGCAATTCTATGATGGTAAGGTTTTAAATTTTTATGAACTATAGATGTATTTAAACATTATTTATTTATCTTCAAATGGTAATATAGTTATTATTTTTTACAATAGTAGAAATATTGTAAGGCAGAAATAGAAATTTATATTAAATTTTAAGTTATTGTAACGTCAGAAAAATTAATGTTTAGCCTTATTTGTATTCTCCATATATTATTTTTCTTTTTTCAAATTCAATGTTTTAAATTTTTACGCGGGATAACTAAAAGTCTGAGTTTATATATGAGAAAATATTAAGGGGATATGTTGTACACGTATTATAAATAAGATATCAAGGGATATGAGTAATCAACTAAACATATTATTATGTATTTAATTTTTTAAACTTGCAGAATGGGATATGTTACTTCAATTCATTTAATTTGATTTTTCGTTATTATAATTGCTCTAAAAGAATTGTAGTTTTTACTGATACTTTTCATTATCAGTTCATAAAAATGCATCAATGAAGATGCAACTAGAAAAGAGTGCTAGTACTTAGCATAAATTTTTTAAAAGTGGAGAACCACTTGTATATATGGAAGCTCTTCAAATGTCAGTATTTACAAAAACAATTCATACAAATGGTTTTTTTATTGATATTCAATTTCAACGCATTTTATATTGGGAACATATTTATCGATATATTTAAAAACTTTTACCAACATAAGCATTTGTAAAATTATTATTATTATTATTATTGTTGTTGTTTTGTGTTAAGATATAAAGATTGACATAGAGATGTCAAATTTTATACTTTTGATGCAAAAACAAAATTTAATTATTATATTTATTTTTGGTTTTTTTTTGTGTGCTACTAAAAAATTGATGTGGTATCACAGTTTTAAAATGTGGTAAGAACATTCATACAATAGTTCTGATACTGTTACCATGCAGTGTAGTGTCATATACTAGCAAGAGACGACAGTTCAAATAAAATTGTCATCTCATGTTCCACAGGAAACGACAATTGTTGTGTCGTCTCACACGTGTCTTTCATTTGGTTCATATTGCAGGAAAAGCTTCATTGTTTTCATATGTATCTTGGATTGTGTCAAAAGCAACAATTTAAGTTGATAATGTGGTTGACAAAGTGGCTCTCTATTGAGTGCATCTGCCACCGGAGTTGTGTTTTATAGAAAATTTTAAGCGTTGAATGAATTAATACCAACGGGCTAGCATTATATTAATGGACTTATGCACAATACACTTCATCACTGATGGAGGGCATCTAACCGAAGTTTGTCATTGGACTGGTGTTACAACGATGGGCTCGAATACCAATTGATGCACTCAAAGTACAAGACAGAAAAGTGGCATCGAAGGAGATAATATTTGAAAAAGAACACAGAATTGTCTTGAATTTTAATAATTTTTTACAGCTGAGTTTAAGGCTATTATTCAGCCTATACTCACACAAATAAGGACTTAACAAATCAGCCATACTTAAATACTATTAATGGAAATAAATGGTTTAAGTGACCAATTAGTACATCAAAAACGAAATAAAATTGGTCAGCAATAAGACGTATATTGTAGTACAACTCAACACATGAAAGTAGAGGTAATTACTTTACAATTACTGAAGTAATTACACCAAGACTTAACACTTTAATTGACCACACCACACACAGTACTTACACTTTTTCTTTTTTAACACACTTATGACTCTTCACTCCTTTCACACACTCTTTTTGGTCTCACTTGTATATTACACTCACTCTTAGTTTGCACTTAACTCCGCACTGTTGGACTCTACTCACACACCTCACTAAGGGAAGTCCCTTATTTATACTACTCTAAAGTCAATTAACCTACCAACTTAGGGTCACTACAAGAAATAAGTTCTTTGCCGGCGCAATTCGTAATTGCGCCGGCAAAAATTACTTTCACCGGCGCAATTCGTGAATTGCGCCGGCAAAATTAACCCCTTTACCAGAGCAAATTTACGCCGGTAAAGGTGACTTTTGCCGGCGCAATTCGGGGTTGCGCCGGCAAAGGTATGGTGTTAAAAAATGTCATAACTTTTGCCGGCGCAACCCCGAATTGCGCCGGCAAAAGTCACCAGATTTTAAAATAAACATACAAACTTTTGCCAGCGCATTTCACCTAACCCACCGGCAAAAGTCAAACGTGTTTTTTAAATTTCCACACGTTTCAAAGAAGGTAGGTGGGTATACTTTTTCCGGCGCGTTTAGTTGCGCCGACAAAAGTTGAAATAGTTAAAACGACGTCGTTTGAGTGTAGGGTTTAGTAAAATACTTTTGCCGGCGCATTATTAGACTTTTGCCGGCGCAACGAAACGCGCCGGCAAAAGTTATAACGATATACTCAGCCGCCCGAGCCTCCTTCTTCCCCATTTCAGTTCTCTCTCTGAAACAAAGCTTCTCTCTCTCTCTCCTCTGTGATATACTCTCCGACCACCGTGAGCCATTATCCCACCGTGGCTTCTCTCTCAAGGTTAGTGAAGCTTCTCTCTCAAGTTAGTATTCGGGATTTTTTAACATTTTTGGATTTTTTTCTCTATATTTTGTTTTGTAATTGTATTTTTTTTGTTATTCTCTCCCTATATAAACAGGTGTGTAGCTACTCTCGGTAAAACAAGTCTAAAAAGGTTAGTTTATATATATATATTTATATATGTTTATATATATATATTTCGGTTTATATATATTTATTTATTTTGTTTTATATATTTCTGATTATATATATATATTAATTTATATTTATCAGTTTATATATATATGTATATATTTATATATATCAGTATATGTTTATATTTATATATCCGAGTATATGTATATATTTATATATCCATATATATATATATATATGCATTTCAGTATATGTGTGTATATATGTTTATGTATATGTGTAAATGTGTGTGTATATATATTTATTTAATGTTAAATTTTTTTAGAAAATTGATTAATATAAATGTATGTGTGTGATATTTGGTATTATAGTTATATTTTTCTGTTAAAAAAATAAATAAATATGTGTAGTTTTATAAAAATGAGATTAATAATGAAAAAGAAAATATGATTTTAGTATTTATTAAAAAAAAATTGATTTGAGTATGTATATTTGTTAATTTTAATGCTTAATATGTATATTAAAAAATAGATTAGATTATGTATATTAAAAAAATATATATTATATTTTTTATAATAAATATTACTTGTTTATAAATATTTATTAAATAAATTGTTTTAATGTTACTGATATAAAATGATATAAAAAGATTTGATATATGTTATTAATCTTGGTTTATGTTGTGCATGTTATGAGAATGTTCTGTATATTGCTCTGGGAATATTCTGGTTATATATGTGTTTAATTTGTAGGTTTTTCAATTTTTGAGATAGTTTGAAATATAGTCGTTATGCTGCCCAAATTTTGTTGGAGTTAGTAAAATTAATAAAAGTTTAATAATTAATTAAATAAAAATTTAAGTATAATTAAAAATTCATCAAAAAAATAATTTTTAACTATAATTTAAATAAAATAAAATTACCAATCATAATAATTAATAATTAATTTTAACATTAATATTAGATGTTTTGTAATTGAAAAAGTTAAAAATATAAATGATTTAATAAAATATAAATATAATAAAATTATTATTGATTAAGTAAATAATCCAATACAAATTGAAGAATTTAATAAAAAATTACAAAATGGAGATTAATGTATAATTAAATTAATTTTAAATTAAAAGTAATAAATAAGTAAATGTTAAAGTAGACTAGTCAACGGACACGTGGCAGTACATGATTGATCTACATTGTTATTATTCTTAAAATATTTTTTAATTTAACAAAAAAATAAAATTTACATTTTTTAAAAAAAAATTCAAAATTTTTTTCAACTTAAGATTAAGTATGAAAAATACATTTTTTTTTAATTTAATTTTATATTGTTAATATCCTCAAATTTTTTAATTTATTATTATTATTATTATTAAAATCTTCCTATTTATCATTTTGTCTACTTGTTTGCAATTAAAGATTAAGTAATTTTGTTTAAAATCTAAGCAATAATTTAAGATTAAATATTTTTTTTACTTAATCCTAAATAATTGATTAAAAGCAGCAAATTTGATTTTTTTTTTTTGTAGAAAATGAAAAAAAAAATATTTTTTGTTACCTTTAAATTGGAAAACAATAAATTGGATTTTTTAAAAAAAATAAAAATATAAAATGATTTTTTTTATGAAAAATTATTTAAAATAATAATAATAATGTGTACCAATCATGTGGTGCCACGTGTCATTCAAGTGTTAGTAAGTTGTAAGTTTGAGTAATTTAGCCGGAAATATCTCTATAAATAATTATTTTTGCCAGAGATAGGATATTATTATCAGTTAGTGATAATTAGGGAGACAAACAGTCATGAAATACTTTGACTATCATTTCCCTCATTTTAAGACAATTATTAATATTTTCTTAATTATTTCGCTTAAAGATGGCGAGCGACAGGAGCTGGATGAGTGCGAGGAATCGTTGGTCTCTGGAGTATAGAAATGGTGTTAAGGAGTTCTTCGATATTGCCAAAAATCAGTTGAACGATCGGGGTTTGGTTCGATGTCCGTGCAAGAAATGTGGGAATGTTAAGTTCCAGCCTATAAATGCAATTTCGATGCATTTATTCAACAATGACATCGTACAGTCCTACAAAGTATGGCATTACCATGGAGAGGCGCTGCCGTCGCCACCAGCTGTGGTACGAGATCATGATAGAGATGAGATAGCAGATATCCTGGAGGATGTTTACGCTGAAGATGACGTTCCCGCTGGAAACTATAATGATCCTCCCCAAGATGATCCTCAACATCGTGACAAGTATGACAATTTATTTAAGGAGATGTCAAGTGAACTGTACCCGGGTTGCCGAAAGTATTCCGCGTTGAACTTCTTGGTGAAGCTGATTCATCTCAAAGTAATTAACAAGTGCATCAATCATTACTTTGATGGTTTGCTGGAATTGTTAGTCGACGCTATGCCTGACGGAACAATTTTACCTAAGTCTAACTATGAGGCGAAGGCAAAGTTGCGGAGTATTGGATTGTGATATGAGTCCATCGATGCTTGCAAGCATGACTGTGCACTGTTTTGGAAGGAGAATGCGAATTTGGAATTCTGTCCGGTTTGTGGTGAGTGTCGCTGGCAAGATAATCGTGGGAACGGGAAGAAAGTGGCCCATAAGGTCATGCGGTACTTTCCATTGACGCCGAGATTGAAAAGGCTGTACAGTTCCAGATATACTGCAGAGGATATGAGATGGCACTATTCTAAAAGGCCAAGGGAAGATGGTGTGATGAGGCACCCCATTGACAGTAAGGCGTGGAAGCACCTTGATGAGTTGTACCCATCTTTCGTAGTCGAACCTCAAAATGTTAGGCTTGGGTTGGCTACAGATGGTTTCAATCCTTTTGGGAACATGAGCAACTCTTACAGCATGTGGCCTGTGATACTTGTCCCATACAACTTGCCGCCGTGGAAGTGCATGAAACCACAATCATTAATGTTGTCTATTCTTATTCCAGGTCCTTCTTCACCTGGAAAAGATATCGATGTCTATATGAGACCTTTGGTTGACGAGTTGAAGGAGTTATGGATGAATGGTGTCGAGACAAGAGATGCATACAATAGTACCTTGTTCAATATGCGTGCAGCAATCTTGTGGACCATTAATGACTACCCAGCTTATGCTATGATGTCTGGGTGGAGCACAAAAGGGTACAAGGCGTGTCCCACATGCAATGAAGAAACTCCCTCTGTAGGGATTAGAAGTAAAATTGCATACATTGGCCATAGGAGATTTCTTGATATGGATCATGAATGGAGGAGCAAACGAGCACTATTCGACGGTAACAAGGAACTCAGGCCACCACCGAAACATTACTCCGGTGATGATGTGTTGAAGCAATTAGAGAATTTGCTGATTAGACATCCTGGGAAACACAAAGAATTTGGTGGTGTGAAACGCAAAAGAGCTCCGATTGAACTTAATTGGTCGAAGAAGAGCATATTTTTCGAGCTTGATTATTGGAAGGAGTTATTGTTGAGGCATAATTTGGACGTAATGCACATTGAGAAGAATTTTTGCAACAGTGTCTTGGGAACTTTGTTGAACTTAGAGGGAAAATCTAAAGACACTGACAAGGCAAGACTTGATCTAGCAGACATGAAAATTAGGGAAAAACTCCACCTCCGCAAAGAGGGAAACAAGTGGAAGAAACCGCACGCCAGTTACACCCTCAGTGTCCCGGAGCATCGAGTTTTCTGTGAATTTGCGAAGTCAGTTGAATTCCCGGACGGTTTTGCTGCAAACCTTTCGAAGAATGTCAATGTCAATGATGGCAAGATAACTGGGTTGAAATCACACGATTGCCACGTGTTGTTTCAGCAGTTGTTACCCGCCGCAATTAGGTCGTTTTTGGTTCCGGAAGTTCGGAAGCCAATTATTGAGTTGTGCGGGTTTTTCAAAAAACTTTGTGCACGGACTTTGAATGTGAAAGACCTTGAGAAGATGGAGACAGACATTATCACCATTTTATGCAAGTTGGAAATGATATTTCCTCCAGCATTTTTCGACATTATGGTGCATTTGGTTTTGCATCTTCCGAAAGAGGCAATTCTTGGCGGTCCCGTGCACTTTAGGTGGATGTATCCCATTGAATGTTCGATGGGAGTTTATAAACAGTATGTAAGAAATCGTGCACGTCTGGAAGGTTCAATCGCAGAAGCTTATGTGGTGAACGAGGCTTTAACCTTTTGCTCAATGTACCTGCGGGGGGTTGAGACTCGATTCAATCGACCTGAGAGGAATGACGATCGCGTTGAATCCCAACCAAATCGGGAATATTCTATTTATAAGGCTGTTGGTCGTCCATTTGGTAAGAAATCAAGTATGCTCCTCAATCCGCAGTTAAAGCAAAAGGCTGAGTGGTATATCTTGAACAATTGTGCCGAAATTAAGGAGTACCTTAGGTGTGTTTTCTAGTATTTTTTCAATAATGATGTTTGGTTTATATACCGAGTAAATGCCAAAATCATAATTTTTTTGTTCATTTGTAGTGAGCATATGGATGAATTAAGAAGACGGGGGGGGGGGGGGGGGCTCGAATCTTGAAGTTCAACAAGAAACTGATTTTCCTCAGTGGTTCAAAGAAAGAGTATGTATATTAGTCAATTCTTTTCTGAAACCCCACTAAATAAATCCAAAACTAACTTTCAATGTTAATGTTGATAGGTGAACGGTTTGCATGAGTCAACACCTATTGAAGTGAATAATGAATTGTATGCTCTCGCAAACAAATCAAGCGGCACCGTGTATTCATATCCAGGGATGATAGTGAATGGTGTGAAATTTGTGACTCGTGGTCGTGATATGAAGCTTAAAACACAAAATTGCGGTGTAATGGTGCCAAGTGAGGAAGGAGTGAACTACCATGGAGTTTTGGAAGAAGTAATTGAATTGTCCTACTTGATGGGTTACAGTGTTGTCCTATTCAAGTGTAGATGGTTCAATACAAGTAGAATTAAAGTGGAATCCAATTTTACGAGCGTATATGTGAAAGAAGAATGTTATAAAGATGATCCTTTCGTTCTCGCATCTCAAGCGAAGTTGGTGTATTATCTTCGAGATGTGAAAAATGGGGATGATTGGAGGCTCGTTAATGAATACATTCCAAGGAATGTATGGGATTTCTCAAATTCCGATGTTGATGATACTGAGACCACAAATGATATACCAATATTGCAAGAAGTTAATTCTTCTTCATTTCAGTTGTGGGTAGAACTTCCAATTTTTGATAATCTTCAGTATGATCGGGTTGATGTCAATGCCACTGAAGTGCACAACGTTGATGATTTGGTTGGCGAAGGTTCAGATGAATTTGTTGTCGATGATGAAGTTGAATTTGAAGATGACACGTTGGCCGAGTATGAAGACGATGAGGATGACGATAATGTTCTAGTTGATAGTGATAGTGATAGTGATGTTCGTAATGATGTTGTAGTTAGTGATGATGAGGACAGTGATATGTAATTTAAATAAGTGTATGTAACATTTTATTTAATTCAATGAAAACTTTATTTATTATCATTAATTAATGATAGTATCAGATATAGGTACACACGCACCTATTGGATGCTTTGGGGATAGTCAATGTATTCATGTACTGGTACTCATTTTTTCAATATATTTGATGAAATATGTTGAAAAAATGGGTAGTCGCACATGTCTGCTTACTCTCTCCAAGGGATCTATTAGGTCGGAATAGGGTAGGTTGGGAAAGACAATGAGTAATAAAATGTTAATTCAATAACAAAAAACAATGGTACACACGCACCTAGTGGATGCTTTGGGGATAGTCAATGTATTCATGTACTGGTACTCATTTTTTCAATATATTTTATGAAATATGTTTAAAAAATGGGTAGTCGCACATGTCTGCTTACTATCTCCAAGGGATCCACTAGGTCGAAATAGGGTAGGTTGGGAAAGACAATAAGTAATAAAATGTTAATTTAATAACAAAAAACAATAGTGATGCACCTAGTGGATGCCTTGGGGATAGCCAATGTATTCATGTACTGCTCCTCATTTTTTCAAGATGTTTGAGAAACATCTTTAAAAAATGAGGAGAAGTACATGACTCCTTACTATCTCCAAGGGATCCACTATGTCGGAATAAGGTAGGTTTGGAAATACCATAATGAATAAATGTTAATTTTATAACAAAAAACAACAGACATACATAATTTGAATTAGTTAATTAATGAATATTTTAATGTAGAATGGCCGAAACAAGTAATGACACAGGTGGTGGCTCCAAGAGAGGCAGGGGAGCTTATTACGGTGCCAATATCGAGAAGGAGCTGGCCATCAAAAAAGTTAGTCATTTGAAAGTAGAGTTTGATAAAGAAACTGGAAAAGCTATTCAAAAGTACGGCAAGTGGTTCAACAATTCCATGGCTCGTTATTTGCGTACCACCGTACCCCCAACTACACTAGCTTGGGAACAAGTAAAACCAGCTGATATCGAAGTTATTCGAAAGAGACTATCTGTAAGCATTCTTTAAACCTTTAATAACTCATTATTAAATATTTTTTCTATCTTCATAATATTTTAACAAATTCCAATTTTAATTGTGATTTTAGGAAAAATTCATTTATCCAGAAGACAATCCAGTAATCAACGATGCCATGGTAAGACAAATTCAAAAACATCTGACTGATTGGCGCCACACGATGAAGAAACACTGGGTAGATGTTGGAGGAGAGGTGGACAATGAGAGAGCGAAGTCAAAACCTTTTGTGTCGATTACTTCTTCTGATTGGGCAATTCTGTGTGATTTTTGGGCTTCTGATTCTCACCAGGTATGCCGTAGATTTTACATTAATTTTTAATTATAAAATTACAATTTAGATCAATGAGTACTGTTTTCTTTTTGAAGCGTATATCGAAGAAAAATAAAGAAGCTCGAGCTAAAATGACCATACCAGGAGGACACGGTTCCAAATCCATCACGTAAATCAGTGATGGATTTATGATCACGTAAATTATAATAACTTATATCCTTACATTTACGAAAATATTATATATGTCACAATGTTTAAATAATTTGCTTTTTTAGATGGACCCATCTACTGGCCAGCTCCCGAGCATGATCGACACGTTCGAGCACCTCCACAAGAAGAAGGATAAGTGGATTAGTGATGCAGCGGCGACAAAACATGTAAGTTGCATAACCTTAACTAATTTATGATCATTTAACTTTAAAAAAGTTTAGTAAATAATTAATAAATATTAATTATTAATTGGTTGTTGTCAATTAGTAATTATTTATTAATTATTAATTAAATTTTTAACAATGAAATCTTTATAATCTATGTGCCAATATTTTTATGATTAATGATTGTGGACTAAGATAAAAAAAAGAATGTAACTAATGTTGTCCCCGTATCAGGGAGCTTGCGGGCTAAAGTAAATTTGGTCATGAAAATCCATTTCTGAATGAAAACACATGCAAATGTAGTTGATGTATATGTTTGGAGACGTAAATTCCCCATTAATGGAATTAACTGCACCTACCGTATATATCAATAATATCTTCATGATTTTCAATCAGAAATGGATTTTCATGACCAAATTTACTTTAGCCCACTTGCTCCCTGATACGGGAACAAAATTAATTACATTCTTTTTCAATCACTGGTCTGCAGAAATTAATGATAGGATGTTGGCAGATAGATAATAAAGTTATATTTTATATGTTGTTATATTAAAAATTTATAAGTTAGGTTTTCAAATAATGTTACATTGGAATTCGAAATACGTGATTTTTATTGTGCAGAATAAGATGACCGAACGTCGAGCATCGCAGAGTACGGCCCCTGCATCATCTGCTGCTTCTTGTGTCGGTGATAATGTCGACGGTCATTTCCCGCCTGATATGGATATTGTCACGGATGTCCTTGGACCCCGCTCGTGTTATAAGAAAGGGTTTGGGGGGTTGCCTAGGTTGAAGGCAATTGGCGCAAAGAGGGCAGCATCTTCGTCAACTTCTCAAATGTCCGGGCAATTGCCACCTGAAGTGGACACCATTTTGCAGCAAAATCAGGACATTATGCTAGAAAATCATAACCTAAAGAAGCATACGACTAAACTTGAGAGTCGTCAACGGCGTCAAGATCTCCTGCTCAGTGCTTTGTTGAAGCAGGTTGGTGAAGTGGCTCCTGGTTTTACTGTTGACTTACCAGACCAGGATTCGGACGAGGACGATGATGCTGACGGGGGCGGGAATGATGAGGCGGGCAGTACTCATTTGTAGAACTTTTTTTCTATTTATTTAAAATTTAATTTATGAGACATTTATTTTACTAAATTACTTTTATATTTTCATGTTTGGTGGAGACAATAAATATTAATAGTTGTAATTTTTTATTTATTTATTTATAAAATTTTAATTTTAATTTTATTTCTAATTAAATAATATTACTAAAAAATTAAATAATTATTAATATATTAAAATTGAAAATTATTAATTAATATTAATATATTGAAAATAATATTAGTAATTTAATCAAAATTATTATTTTAAAAATACTTTTACCGGCGCAAAATTACGTCGGCAAAAAGTTCCAATCTTAACTTCACATATACACCTTTACCGGCGCAAAAATGCGCCACTAAAAAAGTAAACTATTGCCGGCGCATTATTGCGCCGCTAAAAGTGTTTTCCACAATATCGTGACAGATTTTTTTACCGGCGTATTTTTTCGTCGCCAAAAAAGGCCATTGCCGGCGCATTATATTTGCGTCAGAAAAAGTGAAATTAGCGACGGAGATACGACGCGATTCTTTGCCGGCGCAAAATTGCGTCGGCAAAGCAAAAGTCCCCTTTTTTGTAGTGGGTGTAACAACAATATTTCAGTTAATTCTTTTTTAATGCCTACTTTGTAAAACTACTTAATTCTAGCATGTTGACTCTATTGGGAATGACGGTTTTATCAAATTATAATCAACAATGGCATATTCAACATAACTCAATTCCTGAATTAGAATAATAAGCAGTATCAATCTTGAATATCAATATGATTACTAGAGTTAATTATAAATAATGATACACATACAAATAATATTCAATATAATTCTAATTCAATTATATAACAACAATTATCTTAGTGTAGAATACACAAAGTTATGAACAATAATCACAATTATACAATTGATGATAAAAACTCAAAGTAAAGATTAGAAGAATTGATCACGTTGTAAAACTCTATCCAAATTCTCTATTTCTACCCTCTATAGAGATTGCTTGAGGTCCACCACTAGGAAATGATAATTGGAACACCATCAATCCTTTGAGTCCTTCAAGTGAAAGCAATTTTCCTGAAGGATTCTTGGAGAAAGAGATTGATCTTTGAGAGCTAGAGAAAGACATAGGTTAAAAAGAGTGAAAAAGTGTGATCAATACTTTTTGACCCTCTAAATCCATATATATATAGTGTTAGCATCATATAAGGCTTGGACGAATTAAGATTAGACTTAAAAAGTCAATTCCCACTAAAAGGAGTGTCTCTGAGGCGACATGTCCCCTCATCCTTTTTATCGTTGGGTGACATGTCTCCCAAGACGACATGTCACTAACCCTAATATCTCATACCTTTTTTCGGATGCCAAAACATCCTAAAAGCTTCTAACAAGTTTAGATTTGTTTAGGTACCTATTGTATCAATCCAAACCATTTTGCATAATTATTGATATTAATCATAAAAACTCAAATTTTACACCACTTTATATGAAACTTTCTATTGTTGCTACTAAAAAAAGACTCTTTAGTGTCAGTCAACTAAGTTAACTGACGTAGTTAACTCGTTTAGGAAAGTCGTGTCTGTCAAAATGACACAAACCCCAACCCATTCGCGTCACCTCTTACATTGACACTATTACCCCTGGTTGTTTGAGTCAGTTGGCAACTCACACTAAAGTCCATATTAAAATAAAATAAAAACTTATGGGTCGAAGCCTTTATTCTTTTGACCTAACCCTATCTTTCTCTCATTTTACATCTTCATCCTCTCCCTCACTTAGCCACAATTGATAACTCTACAAAATAGAGTTATTTTACCACTTTTTATGTGTTAATTGTTGCTTAATTCTAGAGTTTTTAATTGATTTATTAAGTTTTTAAGTAATTTTGAATTTATTAGTCTTATTTTGATTTTATATATTTTTGTGTGTTTTTATAGTTATTTTATTGTAAAAAATTGTAGTTAATTATTTGAGTTATTGTTGTTTAGTTTGTGGTAAAAAAATGTTGTATTATTGAAATTAAATGTTAAATATAAATTAAGTTATAATTAATATTTTCAAAGAATTAAATTGATTTATTTTATAGTTGAAAATATTTTATTATGATTTAGTTTATATTTATTTTGTAGGGAAAATAATGCATTTTTGCTCTTGAGGAGAAAGAAAAATGAAGGAAATGTGACATTTTCAAGGAAAGAAAGCAAAAGACTTGGCATTTATGAAAGTTCCTTCAGCCTTCCCAACTCCTTTGGGCCCAAGCCCAGCACCCAGGCCCACGCCTGCCACCCACCAATTCAGCCTCCAGCAGCTCCAGCCTTCACCATTTCCCTGCCTTCCCACGTTGACTGGCCTCTCCAGCACACTCAGCGCAATGCATTTCCATCAAGACCAAGCCAAGTGACTTTGTCCCCTTCAGCCAAAAATCTTCTTCCCAAGCATCTGTCAACACAGGCCCACGCCCAGCACCCAACAGCCACCACAAAGCTGTTTTTTTTCCTCTTTATTTTTTCTTGAGCCCATAAAAATACCACAAAGTACCATTTGTCCCCTTGTCCAAAAATATCACATTTTTACCCCACTTTCTACACATTTTACCCCAAAATATCATTATTACACCCTATAATTTACTCTTATTTTCCATATTATAATTAATTAAATTAATTTAATCAATTTAATTATTTTAAATTGATTATTTTAATTCCCATTTTTTGGCTATAAATAAGGGAGTTTGGTGTCCATTTTTTAGGGAGAGGTTACCATACTAAAAACTCTACACATTTCAAAACCTCTCTATTCTCTTCATCTTCTTCTTCTTTTTGATTATTTTCTATGTATTTTTAGAGGAAAAATTTGGGGGTTTCTCCTCCAAATTTTCCTATTTATGTTGTAATTTTTAGTTTGTATTTGCTATTCTAGTTATGAGTTTCTAATCTTTTTAAGATTATTAAGGTGATGATGAAACAATATGTAACTAGATAATGTTTATTTTGTATGTTGATTTCCCATTTTGTGCAACAAAGTTTATGGAATTTTCTTCTTCAAATATATTCTTTCATCTTAAATATCATGTATTTTGGATTGTTAGCACATATTTAAACTTTGTTCTTCATTAGTGCAAATACATAATATTCTTTGTGTAAAATGTGTCATTAAATTGTACACATCCATGCTTAGAACAAAAATATTATGTTTTGCCTTATAAATAATGTTCATTGATTTATTTGTTATTTCATTTGATTGATTTACACTAAATGCTTTGAAATTATAATTTAGAAAAGTGAAGAAATATCCTATCTTTTTAGAATTAATTTGTGCTTAAAATTATAAATCTATTTTGAAAATGATAGTTTGATTTATTTTAACTATCACTAAAACTTGGGAATCAATGTATTTATAAATATTATTGAACTTATATTTTGTGGATTCTATTATCTTAATAATCTTTATTTTACTATCTTGATTTCTATTATTAATTTATGTTTATATATTGTCTTTAATTTCTTTATTATTATCTTTTAGTTTATTTTCATTATACAAAAATTTCATCAATCTTTGGGACTAGGTTAGAATTTATTAATTTTGGTTTAAAATAGTTTCCTTTTTTATTTTAGACAACTTCTTTGGGTTCGATCTCGTGCTTACACGAAAACTATTCTATAAATACGATTCGTGCGCTTGCGAGTATAAATATTTAAAACATACCTGTTTTGGGTCCATCAACAATCTCTTTTCTCTCACTTGATCTTTCTCTTCTCTCTCACTCTTTCTCACATTCCATCTCACATCTCTTTTTGTAATAGGCGTCGATGGCAGGAGGCAGGGGGCTGATTGGCTCAAAGGCATGGATGGACGACATCTCGCATGTGTGTTCTCTCTCTCTCTCACCTTTTTTTTTGGGATTATTTTTTGAAGGTTTGGATGGATGGAATCCATGGAAGGGCTCAGATTTGGGGTTAGTTTTTTATTTGGGGTAGTTTGTTGGAGGTGGTGGTAGAGGGTTCTTAGTTGTGGCAGAGGTGAGAGTTTTTTCGAATCTGGGACTATTTTTTTGTGCTTGGGTTTCTATGCTTTGATTTGTTTTTGTTTTCTTGTGGGTTTCAATTTATTATATTAATCTATGCTATGATTATGAGATTTATTTTTCTTTGTTCCATGTTTTGTGACTGGGTTATGGGATTTGTTTTGGTTGCATGTTAGTATTGATTTTTGTTGATGTGTGCTAGCTAGAAATTTGTTTGACTGCTATACATTGTGTGTTGATGTTTAAATATGTTGGAAACTATTATATGATTGATTTACGTAGCACAATTTCTTCCTTATATTTAACTAATCATAACAGAGTTTTGTTAACTCTTTATATTTCTAAGTTTTACTATCTTATCATCTATAAGTCTAGAAAATACTAGATAGATGAGAGTTGGTAGTGACTTTTCAATATACATAATTGATATTTATGATTGGATATTGTATAATTAATTAGGAAATATTTGTGTGTGTATATATATATGTACAATTTTTTTTTAAATGAGCATTAGAAATAATATCAATTTTTTAAAAAAAAAAAATCAAGAATCAAAGTATTTGTTTAAATTTGGAAACAAACTCAAAATTTGGCAATTTATTAAATTAATGACATTCAAATAATTTTTGATAGTGTTTTCCTTGAAGTAAAAATTCAACTCAACATCACACACAGTTATCCTAGCCAATCTTTATGAGGGACAAAAACTACAAAAGTCAATTGTGGATCAATGGAGAAGAAAAATTTGACGACTATAATATAACCTACATATATAATTGATAATTGTTACATTTGTTTATTTTAAATTCATTATTCTTATATGATTATATTGGTTATTTATTTATATGTTTCATTAGTTTATGTTGTGTTTTTAGGAGTTTGAAGACATAATGGGTGAAAAATGTTAAGTTTGGTATGTTTTACATGCGTCATTTAAGCTTGGTATTACAAGCCTAGAACTTTACCCTCGATTATGACATTACTCCAACCATATTTTGGGAATTGTGCCAGATATAAAAGTTGTAGATATTTTTCTCAGCTTA
The DNA here is from genome assembly GCF_963169125.1 of Humulus lupulus. Taxonomy (NCBI): domain Eukaryota; kingdom Viridiplantae; phylum Streptophyta; class Magnoliopsida; order Rosales; family Cannabaceae; genus Humulus; species Humulus lupulus. The sequence continues at coordinate 52,497,059 of NC_084796.1, read as the reverse complement.
CCATAGCATTTTTAATTGTCCAATTTCGAGTTATATAAAAAAAATTATGGTCAAAATACCATCCGTAGACACATTTGTGTTTTTTAGGTGGTGGAATGCTTGAGCACCTGAGCGCCACTCATCAAGTGCCTAGGCATTGTCCATACGATCAGTTTATTAGATTTTAAGATTTTTAGTTTAATTTTAAATGCAATTTATAGAATGTTATAAATAAGATTGTTAGAGTTCATCCAAAACATTTAAAAACACTTTGCAGAGGCTACAAAATAGAGAATCAAGAAGATCACAAGTCTAAGTGAAGATTGAATTGCTCGATCAATCATACAGTTTTTCTTTCTTTTATTTTCTCTCATAGATCTACATATTGATATAATGTTTATGAAAGTAATGTTTGTGGTTTCTATGGATTAGGCTTTTCTTTGGTTAAAGGTAATTTCTAAGCCCTAAACATGATTTTGAGTTTTTAATAATATTCATTGTTCTCTAATTCTCATAAGTCAAATTGATTATATTCTTCTATGCTTAATTTCATAATTATTATTTTAATTTTGTTTATATGGCCACTAAATAGGGTTTTGCTTTAATCAACTATTGGCTTAGAATTTCTATTCACCTAATGGTTTAGAATTCTAGGTTTGTGTGATAAATTGTAATTGACAGTCATATCATAGTCACTTTTAATTATGATGAAGAATATAACCTAGATTAAATGAATTGCATGTTAATTGATTTATTGCTTAGATCAACCTATCTCCATTGAACTTAATGCTTTTATTAAATTAAATCTTTGGTGTTTTTATTTAGGTTGTTTAGTGAATAGAATTAATCAAGAATGTTTGATTTAATTAATTATATTGGGAGATTGGGGTAACGACAGTTTCGTGTTATCTATGGTTTGTAATTTGGTTGGGAATATGATTCAATGATGTTATTAATTGCTTGAATGATTGTTTAGACGTGGTGAATGACCTCCTAATTGCTTTAATCGTGATATCTTTCATCCATTGTCTTTGTTGTTGCTTTTATTTCTTTTTACTTTATCACATCATAAAATCTCCATTTTCGTTAACTTTTTAATGAATTGATAGTCCTTGTGGGTTCAACTCTTACCACCACTATTTTGAAGTAGTTGGTCTCATTTGGAATTAATAATTATTAAATTTGATATGGTATACGACACGCATCAACAACAAAGTTACAACACGATTATCAATAACAATATCTCAAAAGCAATGATGATATGATTACTCAATCAAACACCCTTAAAATTAAGAGATTAAACAACTAAATAGTTTCCAAAACAATTCAAACTTAACATACCAAAAACCATCATATGTTACCCAAAAATCAAAACACTAAATCTCTAAACCCCTAAATAATTTTCAACAATAGTCACAACATTACAAAGCTCTCCTCATAAAGGGAAACTTGAATGTGAATTATGGCAGTTCGCGAGCCAATACTAGGGTGTTGGAATTTATGGCTGACATAACATGAAATCAACAATGACTAAACGAAATTAATTCAATAATACAAACCCTAGAGACTAATCAAGAATGATATTCATGGTACGAAGGAAAATCTTGATAATTAAATAATTATATTGAAAGTATGAAGGTAAATCTTGATGATTTGAGAGAATAATCATAACATATTTTTATGGCATGGTGATATGATCAATTTAATGTGAATAAACACAAAATGAGAGAAGAGAACACAATTAAGAGATGAAAGTATAAATAAATACTCAAATTATAAAGTTAGGGTTAGAGAGATAAAACCCTTATAAGTAGAACCCTATGGTTTGCACGTGAAGAATCTTCATTGTCCAAAATCTTTAGTCAAAGTCTTCCCTAAGTTACGTGAAGCTTCTACAATGGTGGAATGAGAAGTGAGATTTAATAAGCCTTGAAACTCATGCAAGTCAAAGAATGCTTGAAGAGTTTCTTGGAGAAAATGTATAGTCTTAGAGCGCTAGAGAGAGAGAGAGAGAAAGAGAGAAATGAAAAGTGTGATCAATATTTTTTAACTTGTATAACTCTTGTTTATAGTGTAGGCACCATCATTAAGATTAACCAATAGGATTAGTCCTTTAAAAACACTTAAACCACATTTCGGAGCCAAAAAAAACACATAGTGTATGGAATCGTACGGACAGGCCAGGGGACACGTCGCTTGTTCAATCTTCCCTAGGGCTTTAAATCCCAAGCGACGACTCACCTCCAAGGTTGTCCCACATGCTCAAAATTTGTCTTAGACACCTCCAAATTCTCTCAAGATTTTTGGGCACTCTTAGATACCTCAAAGTATCACTATAGACCCAAAAGGACAATTTTTAAATGCCTACAGCAAAATGTCAAATTTTACATCACCATTATGTGAAATCATTAAGTGTTTTTGCACCATCTTAGAGTGAAATCCTGAGATGAAAAAATTAAGAATAGGTTGCCAAGGTCCCAAATACATTGGTGTGAAATGATAGCCAGGGTTAGGGAGATATGGGACATTAAGATGGACCCTTATGATGGGTCTAATGGGGTGACGCATTTGTTCAACTTAGTCATAGATGTTAATAAGCATATGCAGATGATTTGGTGGGATCTAGCTGGACTTAGGACCTTCTAAGGAAAGATATTGGGCTCTTAAGTCAGTGCTAGACTCCCCTAGTGACCAGTTACAGTTAGAAGAAGGTTGGGATTAGGTTGTGGCCAATGAGGTCGATGATAGAGCCGTTTATGGGGCAGCATTGATGAAGTTTACCAAAGAGTATGTCCTTGACTTAATAGAAGGTAGTGCCACCATAGAGGAGGATGTTAAAGTTATTGAGGAGATTGCGGTGACCCCTTTTCCTGTCTAGGTATCCTTAGAGTCCATCAGGGTATCAATTCTACTTCAATGCCCCATAAATGGGAACTGGGGAATGGGATTGTAACATACTAAACTTTTTGAGGAATTTTAAATATTATTAATGAAATATTTTATTCATATTATTGTTTATTTTTAGTGATTTTGAATCAAATATATAAATTGATTCATCATAGCTAGAATTATAGAAAACTCAGTTTGGAACCGAGCCAAAATCCCTTATTGGGGAAAATCTCAAAAAAATAAAATTATGGTTGATAATTAATTATGGAAAAACAATTATTTTTGGCATAGGAAATATTATTAAATTTTTTGGAGAATTTCTTTTAATTAAAATTCTTAAAAGCAGAGTTTTAAAGTATGCATTTATCTGGAAAATGCTTATTTCACCTTATTGTGTAATAAATCATTTTTTTAAATTTGGAAATGGTGGAGGTTGATGAGTGGTGGTTTTTTAAATTTTGTGAGAAACAAGGACATGCATGAAACTCTTTGACCATCTCTCTTCCCTTCCCTCTTTCTCATACTTGAAACCCTCACTCCCTCACACTTTCATTCTAGTTTTGATTCAGATTTCTCTCTTCTTTCTCTCCATTTGGTGGCTCCTTCTCTCTCTCTCTCTCTCTCTCTCTCTCTCTCTCTCTCTCTCTCTCTCTCTCTCTATGAGCTCTCCATAGAAGTTCCATTGAAGCTAGGGTTTGAAGGAGAAGACAAGCTAGGTAAGTGTTGTCATATTTTGTTTTCTCTTTTGTTCTTCTCATAACCCAAGACCGAACCCTAAGGTTCTTCTCCTTTTTTTCTTTTTTAAGTTTCACTCACCAAACTCGCGTTGCATGTCAGGTTGAGGCGTTCTAGGGGACTCTTGCAAGCTTGGCAGGAGGAGAAGATTGGTACTCTTCATTAGTGAAGAAAGAAAAGGGTAATCTCTGCTTGGGTTTTAAGGGTTGTTTTCCTTATCTTACATAGGACAGAATCTTGTACCCATTTCTGATATAGTGTGGACATTTTGTGCTTAGTGTTGAAGGTGCTAGAGGGTGGAGAAAGTGAGAGGAAAACACACTGCCCCAAGTCATGCTTAGAAAGGTATAGATATATATGGTGTTTTATTGAGTCTTTCTTAAGGTTTTTGTGCCTGGTGGTATGTAAAGTTTATGAAAATTGGTTTCTGTTGCAAAGCTTTTTGTGGCTATTATTTTGATTTTTCATGCATGCATGTGTAGGGTAGATAGTATGGTAGTAAAGTGTTATCCTCAAAATTTCAATTTGATGATGTGGCAATCAGAAGTGACAGGTGGCAGTACATGATCGTCAAGCAAATCATCAAGCCGCACATTAATGGTCAATAAATGTGTTGACCAAGGGAAGTGCAAAGGTTAGAAAATGACCTATGGAGCTATAATATCACTGGTCGGAAGGTGGTTTTACCTGGTCAGGAAATAATTCACCAAACCGGATAGGAATTTAACTGGTCAAGAGGGAGTCTTATCCGACCAAACACACCAGAAGGGGTGTTTGTCCGACCAGGAAAGGGTTTATTTGGTCAAGAAACGATTTACCCGACCGGATAAGAATTTTGTCTGGTCAGGAGGGAGTCTTACCCGACCAGACACATCAGAAGGGTAGTTCACCCGACCAGTCACATCAGAAAGGGGTTTCACCAAACCAGTCACCTCAGAAGGGGGTTTCACCCAACCAGCTACCTCAGAAGGGGGTTTCACCCAACTAGTTACATCAGAAAAGGGGTTTCATCCGATCAGCTACATCAGAAGGAAGATTTAGCCGACCAGCTATGTCAGATTGAGGAGTGTAGCCAACCGGATGTGTCAAAATCTCAATAGTTAACTGCCCAGTGACTTCTTTACAGAATCTCATTAACAACTTCAACTCGAATCGCTTGTAACTACCGCACGAATCTCTCAAATATCCCGAAGTAATAGCATGTATTGCTGTAATTTGAATTTGTTTATTATTTTATTAATTAAAGTTGGTTGAAACAACCAAAGACCTTGTCAAAATGAGATATTTTTCATGTACGATCCATGAGCCTATAAATAAAGAGCTCATGGCTTCATTTGGGAGGATCAGATTTTTGGAGACTGGAAAAACTCTCTAGTTTAGAGACTTTGGGACCGTCACTTGGGGCATTCTGAGAGCATTTTCTG